>NC_133290.1:10825643-10834490 GCF_005239225.2 Populus alba
ATGGAGTCTCCATGAACGAGGCAGTTAAAGAGCTTCAGAAAACATGTGCAGATGCATGGAAGGACATTACGAAGAACCTGCTTGAAGCCCACTGCCATCTCCATGAATCTCCTTAACGTGTGTGTTAACATGCACGTGCAACAGACGATCGTTTATGAGAGCAACCGACGCCTACACAAATGCATCGTGCTTGAAAGGTCGCAAATCAGTTTATTGTTCGTGGAGAAAATACCCCTCAAAGCTAAGATGTTGAGCTCCCACATGTCATGCCCAAAGAAACCATCGGTGTGAGTTTTTGCTGCAAAAATGTTTCCTGTAATATATGAGAGATAGCACGTACCATAATTAATAATCTCTCATGGATTGCATTGTGTGTTTATGCATTTGTGTATGTGTGTGTGGTGTCTGATATTATATATATTGTGGTGTCTGTGTGTGTGTGTGTGTGTGTGTGTGTGTGCTTTCAGTAAGAAATACAGTAGTTGCTCAATGCTTTCTGTGATAAAATGCGAGACATTAATGTTCCTACTCCTCTCTCTCGTATGCTATTTGTAATATCCTATTTTAATAAAGTGTGGCATGCTTTTTTAAGTGAAGGTTACGTTAATATCAATCTAGGTTAAGTAAAAGTACCATTCTTAGCATTTAACATCTTAAAATATATCTAATTTTTTTCTGTCATATAAAGGTAATGATTTTTTGGTATTGCTGTGGTATTGAATTTTATTTTTTATTTTACTAAGTTTTGCTTACTAAATAATGTGATATCTATTATAAATAAAAGATTTTATTCATGAGTTTTAGGTCTTTAATCACATTTAATAAAATACCAATTACATGATACAATGTCATATTCTTTCACCAAGAAAACTTGATACAAAATTTACAGGCTGAATTGAACTCTTCAAAGTCATAGAAAATAAATGCTTGGAATAAATGATTTCACAAATTTCTTTACAAGATAGCATACTACAACTGTTTCTTTTCCATTCCAAAAATTGTGCATTTTAAGAAAAGATGCTTGTGTAAGATAAATTTTAATGTGTTAAACATATAAACATAGCGGAAAATTAAAAGGATATATATCTCTTACCATGATTGATTAAGTATTGAAATAATTATTCTAAAAATCTATATGTTTTAAAATAAACAAACATATTTTCCAATCAATGTAAAACACAGACTTTTCATCAAAAAGATTTAGCTAGACTAAGAACCCTTTATATATAACCTAACTTTTGCACATTCATCTATCATGGATGTTGTTGATCTATTACTAGATTCCAATGGGAATATAAGCCTTACTTCGCACTTAATTTAAAATTTATATGACCTATGGGCCAACTAAAAATATTTTTTTAATTTTTTACTTAGCTCATTTGACACCACTTGAAAAGTGACAATATTTTTATAGAGTTTAAAATATCTAATAAGTGGAAACACTCATACTTGAAATTAAGAATACAACATGTGAATCATAGTGGTCACACTTTATAAATTAAATACTTCCTTTCATGTATTATAATATATTAACATCCTAAAAAAATAAACACTTAATGAGCAAATAAACTTATGAATGAATTTCCAATAAGTCATTCAGGTCCAACTTTATATATCCTAATAGATATAGAAATAATATTCTATATGCACAAAACATCACTTTAGTCTCAAAAAATAACATAAAAATTATCTAGATAATCAACTAAAAGAAGACAAAGTCAAACATTAAATGGGTTAGCTAGACCCAAGCTATCCACATGATCTCTATATTTTTTTGCTCACCACTCCTCTCTCCCCTACTTATAAAACTGATTTAATGCTCTTATGATATCTTAAAGTAAAATTATTGACAAATTGCACATAGAATTAAGATGTAGATCAAAGTACTTGTCTGATTGGGATCACAATATTATTAATTGTTGTTATAGCAAATTTATGTGATGTAATTGATGTGGTTATTAGGAAAGAAGTTTATGTACTGATTTCTAGTAGAGGTTGCTTTTTAAAATAATTTTACTTAGAAATACATCAAAATAATATTTTTTTTAAAAAATAATTTTAACATTAGTTCATCAAAACAATCTAAAATAAAAAATTAACTTGAAAGAAAAAAATTAAAATTTCAAAACAATAAAAATGATTTGTTGGAAATGGAGCTTCATATTTTTTTTATGCTGACCTTATAACCCAGGTCGCTAGTTTAACAGATTAGCCCGAGTTGACTTTGTTTTTTTTCTTTTTTTAATTTATTTTCTCTTTGATTTCATCCTTCAACGTTAGATTGATTAGAAATTGGGCTTCGTATTATTTTTTATTTACTTTGTCACACGTGTGCAGCGTTGCGGCAATCTTCCACTTTATTTGTTTGGAGTATCGAGAAAACAGGGGAGACAATTATTCATTGTCTTGTATCAGTGAAAAAAGAAAATGGGAGTTGCTACTTAGTTTTTTTGTTATTAGAAACCCTAATTGGTCTCAAATATTGGGCACGGGCACGAGAACTGGTTATGTAATTGAAAGGTATTAGCACTCCAAATACGTCCTATCTAAGATAAGCTCCAAATATGCTAAGGTGTTATTATATTTCTAATTGTTGATCCGCCTATAGTTTAAGAAAATTCCTCCAGAGTGAGATTCTTATCTTAATAGGTAAAACCTAATCATTCTAATGTAACAAAAAGAATTAACTTTTATTATAAATATGTCTTACGTGTAAGTTTGTAATCTCAAATATTAAAAGAAAAAATTAGAATTTTTGAAATATTAGCCTAGTTCTCGTGGCTTTAATAAAGTAGTTATTAAACTCAAAATGCATGCTAATATCTATTTTTGAAAAATAAATTTGTATGAAAATACGATATGATTTTCTTATCTTTTGAGAGACTTGGTCGTATGTATAAAAACAAGACCTTTTTTTTTTTTTGTAAATCATTTTGCAATGTTTTGGCAAAAACCGACTATTAAAATACCAGATTTGCATCAACCCAGAAGTATTTTTTTTCTTTTTTCTTTTTGGCCTACGTTGTTCGGCCTGGTGAACAGTGGAGCAGCTCTCCACTGTTCATATGCAACATGAACAGTGGAGAGTAAAATTCAATTCACGCTCCACTTATTCATTCAAATAGTGGAGAAGCACTGGTGAAGAAGAAGAAGAAGAAGAAGAAGAGAAGTAAAGGCTTACCTAGCGGTTGCTCAAGGTGTTGCTGGTGATGGCAAAGAGGAAGAATGGTTGTAGTTCACGGTGGTTAGAAGAAAAAAAACAATGGCCACCAATGGGTGTTCTTCCTCTGTTTCCTTTTTTTTCTTTCTTTTCTATTTCTTTGTTATGGTTGTTCCTTTTTTCATTCAATCTCCTTTCTCTCTCTCTCTCTCTCTCTACTCTATGTTTTTGCTCTCTGTTTGTTTCCTTTCTTTTTCGTTTATGTTTCCTTTGTTTCTTCTTCGGTCTCTATTTCTCTTTTGTTCTTTTCTTTCTTAAAAAATACCCCCCCTTTTTGTTCTTCGATTCTCCCTCTGTATTTATAGGAGGCTGGGGCAGAGGCCACCCTACCCTATCCAAGTGCAGGGTATAGTGGTCGGGCACGGGTCTTCTGTTTCTTCCATTATGGTGGCCAAGCATGAGTCTTGTGTTTCTTCCATAATGGTGGCAGGGTATGGTGGCCAAGCATGAGTCTTGTATTTCTTCCATAATGGTAGTAGGGTATGGGTTATTTCAGGGGGCAGAGTGAGAAAGAGTTGGCGGGAAAAGAAGATTTGAAAAAAGGCTTCTTCTTCCGCTGCTGCACGTCCAAGGAAAGAAGAAGGACAATGTTGCTTAAAACGACATTGTTTGTGTTTTTTTTTTTTTAAGAAAAGAAATGAATTTGGGGAGTAACCTAAAAAATAGGTTATGACATGCTTTATATGGAGTTGTCTTAATCTCATGACCTGATTTAAAAGTTTGGTAGGTTAGCTTGGGTTAATCCAATATGTCGTCATTTCAATATTTCAAAAACAAATATCATTTAATATGTTGTTGTATCAATATTTTAAAAATATATCTTCTAATATGTATCATATTTTGAGTTTATGATTGAGTGTTTTTATTAGAAAACACGTTAGCAATGATTAGATATTTTTTCTTCTTATGTTAAAAAAAATGATCTAACCAGCACACAACATGGGCCAAATGATCTAGTTAAAGGGAAGAATCATCACTTAACTATTAAATCCATAATAATCTGAGTCTGCATCCATAATAAAAATGTCATATATATATATAATATATATATATTATATATATATATTAGCTCACGCAAAAGCAGACCATGGCACCATCACTAAATATTGTCTAACCATGTCCAAAAAAAACCAAACATGATCAGGTAAGGACATCCTCAGTTCCAACAATAGATAACAGGATCTTCCAAACATCATTGGTCTCTTAACAACCTTATGGCATTCAAAAAAGGAACATAGAGGAATTCATTCATGATTGACTGAAGTTCTTTAAGCTCATGATCACATCTTTGACAACCAAGAGCAACTGAGATATTGGTTGTCATTAAAGAAAAAGAATTTGTGAAATACCCCTCTCTCATAAAGAGTGACGCAAGCATACAACCCCAATAAAACTTGTCTTTTTTATCATGACGATGGGTATGATACAAAGGACTACTATGCTTTAAAAAAGATAAAGAGCTTGATTGCTAGGGGTTAAATTCAACAGTTGCTCCCATAATAAGGTTAGTGCATCCCATAATGCATTGCCAGAAAAGAGAAAGAGGTTGGTACATCCCATAATGCATTGCCAAAAATTAGATAGTTTCCATGAATTGTATCTCCATTTTCATAAGAAAATATTCTGAAATTTTCAATGAAAAAGAAATATTATTTCTCTAAATTGTCTTTGTACTTTTTTTGCTTAAACATTTCAATGAACTTAGTATTGTTTATCTCCAAAAAAATCTTTATATCTTCAAGTCTCCAATGAAATTTCCATGTCTCCGTATAGTTGTTGTTACTCATTTTGGGAACCCACGTGCTGAAGATGGTGTGTACCCCTTTTAAACCAAGTGCAGGGGTATAGCTCATGTTTGATGGAAAATTGACAAAAACAAAGGAGAAAGAAATATTTTTTCGAACCCTATTTGAGCTATTTTCTACTCTTTTTATCCCCCCTTTGCTGCCAAAAGCGTCAAGTTTTTTTAGGCTGATAAGGAGTCTTCATATAAATCCCTCAGAATTTGCATTTAAAAAAAAAATTGATTCTGCTGCTGTCGTAATTTTTTGTTCCAACTTAGGCTCTGATTCTGACTTGGTTTCATACGATATCTGACCATTCTAGCTATATTCTGTCACTCATGACATGTTGAAAAATTGACCTACACCTTTATTGGGTCCTAGGAATCATTGTTCTTAGGGCAGATTCTTAGTCATATTTGGATTCTCGACATCATCAAATCAAGAAAACCTTTTTAATCAACCAGATTCCTGCCAGATTTTGTTATCTAAAACAATTTTATCTCACTGCAAATCCTTCATCAAAGTTGTATTCGGGGACACGTATATGAATGTGGACTTTTGAATTACTTGATTTTTGATATCAGAAAGCTCATAATATTCCCGTTTGAATAGCTAACCGTAAAAGCAAAGAATTCTGTCGTGAGAAGGATCTTGACCTGAGTTTTGAACTAAAGACTCTATTTCCATCACAATTTTTTTTTATTTTTTCTTAGGTCATACTCTTAGTCATATCAGGATGCTCGGCATTTTCAGTTTCTGAATCAAATCAGGACCCTTTTTAAACAACCAGATTACTGTTAGTTTCTGTTCTCTAAAATGATTTTATCTCACTTTGAATCCTTCATCAAAGTTGTAGTCCTAGATGTGTAGATGAATTTGGGATATTGAATCACTTGATTTCAATATCAAAAGCTCAAGATATTCCCATTTGAATATCTAATGTGAAAGTAGAGAATCCTACCGCGAGAAGGGTTTAGGCCAAGTTTGCAGGCCTGATTCGAAGGATTTTTTTTTTACCAAGGACTGAATTGAAAAGTGCTAAAATGAGGGATTCGATTGAAGATGAAATCAAAAGGAAATTGTTTGGAACTGGATCATCATAAAATGACAAGAATTCTACCACGCTGGATAAGGAAATAAGACTTTGCAGCATACACCCCTTCCCCATCTAAATTTCTTTCCTTTTTTCGTTGCACAACCATCCCCGTCTGATCTCTTTTCTTTTCTCTACAACTTCCTATTAGCTTCCATAATTCTCTCATTTGATTTTGGAGCTGCATATCACAATTTTATGCAGCTATAATTCATAGGAAACAGCAGCTTTTGACAGCTGTAAAATGCCATAAAGAGAATAACTTCACCATCATCTAATGGCTGGGATTTTATCTCTAACATGGATGGTTAGGATGATATGTTAATGTTGGAAAGAAATCAATAGAATCAGCACATAATCAATGAGAATATTGTAGTTTCCTCATTTGTATTATCTAGTTGCAAATCAGTTGGGATTTGCATCTTAGATTAATGCATTGAATCTTTCATAATAAGAGTTGTGTATAGACTACATATACACTACCTCTGGTGACCTAAAAAAGAAGAAGAAAGAGGATAAAAAAAGAGAGGAGGAGGGTAGGAAAGAGGAGAGAAAAAAGAGAAAAAAAGGGAGAGGAACGAAAGAAAAAAGAAAGCAAAATGCCATTGTCAAAAGCAAAAAAACATAGAGGCAAGGGCGTGAACTCAACTAGCATAACATGTTTTCATCGTCATCATCTCCCTCATCATCTCCACAGATAGCATCAGCAGCAAGGGAAAGAAAAGGAACAGAGATCATCAACCGGCATGGCCATCGTTTTCACTTTCCCTAGAAGCAGTGACCACCGGCTGTGCGCAAAAGCTGCAGTACCATTGTCTTCATCCATCTCAGTTACCAGAGAGGGAGAGAAAGAAAACACAGAAAACATGACAGAAAAGAGGAGAGAATAAGAGGAACGAAAATACATAAAAGAACCCACGAACGAAAGCAGCGAAAGGAAAAAAGACCCGATCGGTAGCAGATTAGGTAAAATGTCTGTTATTCCCAGCTACTGCATAGTTTCTGCATGCATCCTTAATGGATTTATTACTGTTCAAGTGAAATTTAATTCACTTGAACAATGATCAGCCAAGGCATGCGTGAGAGGAAACTCATGCATGCCTTTGTGCTCAGCCGGGTCACTGGTTTGACCAATGACCCGACTAGGCCTGCTGGGTTCAACCCAACCACGTGGGTCGAGCTGGACCTAGCCCCCTAAAAAAAACGAGTAATATCATTGTTTTTTTCATGTATTTATTTTGTGGTTTTTTGTATTTTTATATTGTAAAAATACAAATCTCGTATTTAGAATACCCGATTTTCGATAACCATGTGAACAAATATACATATATATCAAAAAAAAATATTTTTCTGCATACAGCCAAAACCCTAACATGTTTTGAACATTATTTAACAAAATATTGAAAATTTCAAAAATGTGTTTTCGCATGAATTTCTTAAACACAACAAAAATTAATTTCTTGCACTTTCTGGATTTTACAATATGTTTGTCTCCAAAAGGTATTGGTCAATATTCCAAAAAATACAAAAATCTTATTTTGGGGGAATTCATCTATTGTTTCACCGTTAATGTTTGGATAAAGAAATCCCAAAAGGATGAATATCCAAAATATTATTGGGAATAACTTGTTATTATTCATTGTTAATATTTGGATAAAGAAACCCTTATTGGTAAATATCCAAAATAATTTTCTAGGAATAATAAGTCATCACACATCCTTGAAAGAAACCTTGATTGTAATCGAGGACATTTTAATTTTTTACTCCACGGTTTACGAGCCATGAGAATATGAAACATTAAGGCAAAATAGGCTTTTAAAGCGCCTTGAATTTCCTTAGATTTCTATTTTTTTTTGTCCCTCCTCCTTGCGGTTTACGAGTCGCAAACTCTTGAAATACTAAAGGAAAAATAAGCTTTTAAAGCACATCGAATCTTCTTAGATTTCTATCTTAATAAATTTAGTTTGAATCAAACACAGATTTCAAGAGATCTACATTGGTTCTTCTTGGTACTTTGTAGATATATCTAAGGGTGTGATCCATATTGACCAAGGATTCTTTCTTTTTAGACATTGAGTCCAAGTTTTTTCATCATAGCAAACTTATCCTAGGAAAACTGATGGGATTATAAAAACACCAACACCATAGCAATTATAAGGCAAACCAAACACCAAACAGCTTACCTTAGGTAAAGTGTATTAAGGGTGCTAATACCTTCCCTTTACGCAACCAGTCTCTTGCCTTGGGAATATCTGAAAAAACCAGTTAGGATTCCTAGTGATCCAAAATATTAGGTGGCGACTCCTTTTACACAATAAAAAAAAACCTCGAAATCGATCGAGGGTCGCCGCAACGCCGCGCTCCGCCGTGAGGGTGCAACAATAGTGATTCCTTAAACATTTATTATGACAATTTCTCCATTGGTTCTCTGTTGTCATTATATGGCTCAATAAAATATCTAACCCCAACACTATGAAGACACAAGGAAAACCTATAAGACTTCATTATTTTTTGCCAATCCTTTCAATGACACAACTTTCAAGACCATAGAGTGTTATCTACCTTCACATGAAAATAGTCTTCTTCATCTTGGTACACTGTCCATTCAAAACTACTTGTCACAACCAGAAAGTGTTTAGGAAAAATCTTTATATTTCTCTCCTAGCAACCAAAAAAAAAAAACCACGGAACTATAAGGTGTCTGTGCTATTATCTTAACTTGATTTTTTACAATATAAAATATGCTCTTA
>NC_133290.1:12934990-13164707 GCF_005239225.2 Populus alba
CTAAAAGGAAAAGATGATGAAATTAGGCATATCCGATCCTTAAGCTGTATAGATAAAAAATCAGTTTCAAGGGATCTTTGTTGGCTTGTTAATAATTAGAATGCTATATGTGGAATGTAATCTTTCTGGTGCACATAAATTACGAAACTCCAGAAATTAAAGTGAAGAGCATCTAATAAATGTTTCAACCAAATAAAAGCAATGAATATCAGAACCTCGTCATGAATCTGTGTTACATTATCACCAAAGAAAAGAGATGAAGTGCAAAGAACTTTACATACCACATAGAGCCCCTCTATTTTCTCAATAACAGAACCAAGATGATTTGAAGAAGGTGCATTTTTTGATACAGATTCAGTGGGCTGGCCCTGAAATTTTGAAGCACAACAAAAGGTATCATGAATAGTGATTTCAATAAGTTTCAGCAGAAGTAGATTGAAAAGAAAGCGAGAAAGATGCAATTCAGGAGATGACATAATAGACGATAGCGCATCCATAAAGCCAAACATGCAACATAGTAAACTCCTGGAGAAGGATAACAAGGTGCATATGGATATGATGTTTACTTCCCAGCTAATGAATTAAAACAACAAGAATCACTATTTTCCTACAATAAGCAGTCTTCTACGCAGTAATATACTTGGAGCACAGTTGAGTGCTACTCGTCCAAATGCACATGTTGCTCCAGTATTTCATAATTATCCTTCTATAAGATGAAATTAATTTGAAAACAGGACGCGAGTTAAATCTACAACTACAGATAAAATCTAAGGAAGTTTTTTGTTAGTCACTTCTTTTGATTTTGGCATCTTATACATTTTGAGGAGATGAAAGGTTTCCGCCGATGAGAAAGATCCGACACTAGCTTGTACATTTCTACAATTATGTCAGCATAATAATAGTTTATAACAATAATATGAGAATGGTTTTATCAATAGCAAACTAATACAACAGCCATTTCTTCCTCGAAATATTTTGAACATTATGAGAACAGGTAAATAAATTATGTAAAAACTTACACCATCAAGCTCAACAACTGTTTCAGTCTATAATTATGACCCTTTATAAACAAACAAATAAGTGTGTTAGATAACTCACACAACACATGCAAAAAATATTTGTAGAATTAGACCTGTGTGCAGTTTTGTGAAACGAACTTACATCATCACCAGTTTCCCAACTGTTTTCCTGTCTATAAGGATTGACTCTTTACAAAAGAACAAATAATTATGCTAGCCATGTGCACATGCACAAGCATGCACACATTCTGCATAGCATAATATCCTAGAATATTTTCATGCTGCCATATCTTCTTTTAATACTCCATACATACAGCATTAGTGAGATATTGCACTCTTTCCTATCATAGAATTCTGCATGCCATATAAATCCACATTTAATGCAATGCCAGACTTTCCTAAATGATATTCTTTTACTAAGGTAGTTGATACATGATGGGTTCTTCTGAATATAGCAATATGCATCAGACCATTCATCTACAACGGTGTCATATAGTTTCATATCCATATATTCTCATGATAGCTTATGGATGTCATAAAAGGAGAGTAACAAAAATCACAACATTAGTGACAATTACTCATCCCAAATCCATTTAATAATTGAAAGTTAAAGAACCCCCCCCCCCACCCCCCCACACAAAATGCACAAGTGCGCAAAATAAATATAAAAAGTCATTAAGGACAATAAGTCAAGCTATATACTTCTTCTCAAAAAACCTTCAGGGCTCTTATAACAACTTCCATTCACCGAAAGAAACTCAACTTCAAATTGCAACTAAGGTTTGTAAGGGTTAAGTAGAAATTGCTCATCGAACTAAAAGCTTAATGTTTCTAGCACTTACAAACACCGCATTCATGTCCATTCAAGTGTGGAACTAACAGGAAAGGTATATGGTGTTTCTTAATCAGCTACTCAAGATGTGAGCAAATTAAGAAATGAAACTATAAATGTCAAGCCTTGGGACTTGACGATACCATTAGGATAATGAGTCAATTGCTGAGCTTAGTGACTTGTAGATGTCAACACACCAGTCATTGTCCATGTTAGCAATATTGTTGATATGACAATCAACACATCAACAAAATGCAAGCAATATGCTAACATCAACATTGATGAGTGTGTTAGCATCGACAATTCCTAATGCTACAACATACACATTGCCTTTTTTATATGTTTTTGTTATGGATTTGTTATATATGGCCGTGGTCTTCATAAATTCAAAGGTTATTCTTACTTGAATAATTGCTTAGCTATTTATTGATAATTTTATTGTTTGCAAATAAATTTATATGCTTCACATTACAAGTTTAAGAGTAAGCACACATGCATGTGTGTATTGAAAACCTTGTATTCTTGTTGAACACAAATCCCATTTCCCTCTCCATCAATCACATCTTCCCTTTTCCATTTAGTATTTTAACCTATCTGGATAAAAAATTAACATTTTAGCATATACATGTCAAAGAACCATCTCAACCCAATAGCTTAAGCTGTTAGGTAAGGTTCCAAGATATGATTTATATTATTCCGTAACACACCCTCTCAAGTGAAAGTCATTTAGGCTTGAAACTTGCACAGACTCACATTACCTTGTGCTTAATTTTTTATCAAATAAAGGGGATGGTGAGATTCGAACTCATGATCGCTTGGTCATCAAGGCTCTAATACCATATCAAAGAACCATCTCAACCCAATAGCTTAAGCTATTAGGTAAGATTCCAAGATATGATTTACATTATTCTGTAACAATACAAACCTCTTATCTCATAAACTTCGTACTTATGAATTTTAGTGGAATCTCAATTTGAGCTAAAGGATCTAGATTTCATCGTTTTAATGCCACAACAACAACTACGCCTTAATCTCAAACTACTTTGGATCAAATCCTTTTGTGCCATTCAGCTCGATCATTAACCAAATTCACCTCAATATCAAGAGACTTGGATCCTTCAATACCACATCCTTACAAGTTATTTTAGATCTTCATCTTCCATGCTTCTTCCTTTCAATGTTGACTTATCACTTCTCTGAACTAAGGCCTCTTTGTGAAATACACTGGATGGAGGACCATTTTGATCACCATTTTGATCACTCTTTGAGAAGATTAGGAAACAAAGAGGACAATTACATATTTGTTTGTAAGTCAAGGATTGAAGTGGGAATGTATCACATTCACTAAAACATATTATTTACTAATTTCTTCTTGCGAGGCAACCAAGACGTAGACGATTCAACAACTTATAGGAGTAGACTGAAAAGCAAAATATTGAAAAAGGAGATGCAGGGGTAATTTTGGAGTTGCAGTTTGATGTGGTTTGGGGGTCTTGGTAAAGGAAAGGATGAAAAGATTTATAGATCTAAGCATTGTTTGCCAAAATTCAGCATAGTTGATGCGAGTAATCTGAAAACCTTTCAGGACAAGAAATTATCTTTTCACCTAAGTTGAGATAAAATGATTTGGTACAATTATTGTTTGTAATCTTAAAAATCTTTCAGGAAAAGAATTACCTTTTATAATATTAGCTAAGAAAAGAACATTTTCATTTCTTCTTTTAGTATAGAATAGACTTGAGAGCTCTCTTGTTTTAGTTTCTTTTACCTCTTTGTTTTTGGGAGGATTTCGTATTGGAGTTTACAAAGCATAAAATTATTCACCGCCTAAAAATCATGTGTTCATAGAGAAGTCATAAGCTTGCCACTTCACTTATACTAGATTATCATTTTGTGTTGAAAACAAACATAGGAGAAAAAGGAACCAGAAAAGGGTGTTTCAGGAAAAAAGAAAGCAAAGAAAAGATCACAGTTTATAAACATAAGAGAAAAGTATGTGTTTGCTATTATATAATTTTTCAAAATGAGAGTTGCATGATCAAACCCTTCATTTTATTTTGGTTAAGCCCAAACAGAGCCACAATGAAATCATTTCAAAGTGACAAAAAACAATCCAGATAATTGCCAATAGCCATTGAGGGATGAAAACAAAATCAGAATAAAACATTTAACTGAGTGCTTCATGGAAAAATAATGATAAAAGATAATGCCTGAAGCATTAAATAGATCTGTTAGGCATATAGTGACATCATACAAGGTCTTGGAATTAAGCTTTCCTCTTGTGATACTGTTGGAAGAATAAGCCACACGACAAACCTGAAAGTAGGAAGCTATCATCCTACACTGATAAACACTTGGGAATATTTTAAACTAATTTAGACGTCCCCATGGAAGGACATTGGAAAGGAAGGTTAATGCTAATTATTGAGTTTACATACGATAAAGCTCTTAGATGCCAGAAAGGCAAGCACATATCGGAATTTACATGACTTGTGACAAAGGAGGATAATAGATATGAATTCAAACAATGATTCCACCATTAGAAATGCTAGTTTACAACTCCAACCATAGTTACCATGGCTGAATATATATTAACAAATGGAGACAGCTGACACGGTACTTAATACATACATGAAATCAAAATGATAGGGGAAAAAACAGCACCTAAATTTAGTTATTCATAAAGTTATTTAGAAACAAACCATTATGGATCTCCTATGAATATAACTGCATAGAAACAGCAGATACTAGTAAATCAGCAAAATTGACATAAACATTCTCAAATAATCAAGTTATTTACTTTATTTCCATTCATCAAACATTTTGTTACAGAAAATAATTCCTCTTCCCAACATAAAGTTGAACGCAAAAACAAGTTGAAATTATCACATGTAGAACTTGCATTTGATTATCTCAAATACAGCATCAAATATTACAGCAAACACTTAATAAAACATGTTATTCAATTAAAAAAACAGATAAAAACATAAACTATAACATAAACCCAGATAGAATTACAACAAAACAAACAATTTACATAAATGGGCTCTCAATAATATCTCACCAGAGAAAACTGAGCCTCTTGCCGGTCAGTATCCACCGAAGCAGGCGCCACAACAGCATCAATATCTGTAGTAGTTTGATTCTGAGACTGAGACGAGCTTGCCTTGTTTGCTGCTGCATCTTTCAAAAGCTTCTTCCATGACACTATTGTTGTCTCTCCAGGATTGAGTTCAATGTAGAACCTTCGCCTAGGAGGACTACCAGTATCACCCTGTTTGGTATTACCAACCTCCATGAATGAATGGATAATTCCAAAGTTTGAGACTTTTTATGTCATGGGAATGGTGTAAACAACAAAGATGTGATCTTTGGAGGTGGGGTTGACTGATTAGTAGATTAGAGGAGAGAAAAAGAGAAACCCAATAAAGGTGTGTGTTGGGTAGTGAAAAATGTTGTGAAAGATTGGAAGGAGTAAATGCAAAATTTGGAAAACCATTGAATGCATTGTTGCTGGTTTTTGTTTTGCTTTTGGTTTTATTTGCCGTTTCTGTTGGGGAATTGTAAGAGAGGAAACACCTGGCTCTTAGATTCAGTTACCTTCCATTTATGTGGGGATCGTGTGTTCAAAGTCTCCAAATTTGCCCCCCTTTTTTTTTTATTTAGGAAGCTGGTGCTGCAAAAATCGGGTTTTTTTTCCTTTGAAGAGGGATGAATTGTGGATTTTTTTTTTTTATGAGAAAGAAAAATGCTAGCTTCATAAAAATGGATGATAAAAAATTTAAAATAAAAAATGATTGTGATGTTAGCACGAATAATGGTTACGTAATTTAATATATGATTTCAAGTTAATTTTTAATACAATAAAATAAATATTAATATTACAAATACTGTTTATTGTATCATGATTTTTTATATATATAAAAAAGTAATAACTGTAATGCCATGTTCTATCTCTCTTTTCATTGATTCTAACATGATCTAGCTCCCAACGAGGGAAGAGGATGAACTGGTCAAAATCAGGTAAAGACAACTTGACAGTGACAGCGCCTCTTGATTTGATCTGAGGTGCGAAGAGAAACAGGTGGGGGTGTTGAAAAAACTTATCCTTCAAGTGAATACAAGAACGTATAAATTAAAAAAATATTAATATTAAAATGAAAAAACATTCGAGTATTCAAATATTTAACCAGGAAGAAATTATTTTTATTTTAATAAGTACATTGTGTAAATACAATTTATTTATATTAAATATAAAAAATAAGTTACAATAAGCTCTTTGAAACATTATAAACATGAAAAAAAAATAACTATTATTTAAAAAATAAGAGCTAAACAATTTTAAAAAATAGAGAGAGGGTATTAAATTAAATTTAAATAAGGAATTAATATAAAGGAAAAAAATACATAAAAAAGAAAGGTGTTAATAAAAAAAAAATGAGGTTATACGCCACCAGGATTGGCTGACTAGACCCACGTACTGTAAAGGAAAAAAATACATCAAAAAATGTTTTGCAATAGCAAAACAACCTCTAATATCTTTAAACAACAAAAAAATAATGGAATTAAAAATCTATGATATTCTAGTATTGCAAGAAGGAAAAACTACCAAATTCAAATTCTCCTTAAAAAATTCCAACTCGACACTAAGATCATCCTTCTTGGTTGATAGAATATTGATAACCAATATTTGATGCGTGAGATTGTTTTTCTAATTTGTAGCTTTATATTAATAAACATATTTTTTTGTACACTCATTTCATTAAGCTAAAATTTTTGCTAATTTTTTTTGAAAGAAGTGTTTCATGCAAGTTTAAAATTTCAAGCATTTGAAGCCAGAGATACCTTCAGATGAGTTTTAAAAATTATTGTTTGGAATTTGTCATATTTTCCATGTTAATTTAGGATTTTTTTTTTATTTGGTTTAGAATTATTTTATTATTTATTTTCATCTTTATTCAAGATGTTTTTCATGTTGAGTTATTAGAGAAAATATCAAGTAATAAAATTTGGAATTAGATTTTCTAGTGTGGTGGTCTTACTCAGCATAATTATATGTTGTTCTGTGGTTGTTGTTTTTGTTATGTTGTTTCCTTCTTTATTAGTTGGTATTAAAGCACAATGAACCTTGATTGTTAGTTGTTGTATGTTGTTAAATAACGATGGCTAAAAGAACTGGTCACAAAATAGAACGTGCTTATGTAGAATGAAATGAAAAGGTTCTCCCTTTATAAAGTATAAGACATGCAAAGACAGATTATAGAATTGATCTATTAGTTAGTGATAATAAAAATTATAAAGACACGTTGAAGAATTATATCGTTGATCAATATAAATGAAGAAAACAAAATTAAAGGACCATGAAGAGAGTGATCATGGATCCATAACTAGTTTTGAGAACTTATTTTAAAGATATAAGCAAAGGAGGCAATTTCTTTATTAAAATGAATATGATGTTAAAACTAAAAAATTTTACGATTCTAATTCCTTAATGGAATAGAATCAACCAGAATTCGATGAAAATAAGAAAAATGAAGTTAAAGTTAAAGATTTTAATGAAGAAATCGTGATATATGATTGACCTTGAGTATGCAAAACATGTTCATACTATGTCAATTGAGATGAACTTTGATCTTAATAGTGAAACCATTCATTAGAAGAGAACCAAAATAGTTGTTGTTTCATATGTGATTTTTTATTAAGTATATTATAGAGGATGTGCCTCATATGTGCTTGTGCTTGAAAAAAATTCTAAAAATGATAGGATCAAAGTTGATAATCTTGAAGTTTAAATAAATTTTTTGAAACAAATGTCTAAAAGTTCTCGTGGTGGAGAAACTATTATAAATATCATTGGTGATAATATAATATAAGAGATACAATAAATAGATTGTTTAGTCTTTAAAATGCTAAGTCTTTGGTTTAGTTAGCGTTAAGGATGACTGCTGCAAAGGTTGAGGTGCATGGTCTTCAATATAACACTGAGATTAGTTTTGTTGCCAGGAAGGATGAGTTTATCGCTAACATGTATAAAATTTCAAAACAAAAAGGTTGGGTATATAAAGGTTTGAAAACTTTTTATTAGACATTCAAGAGCAATTCAAACTCTGATGAATTCTCTCCAACCTGAGTAGACTAATGTATAAGATTTTTTTTTAAAAATATAACTTTATAATAAAATAAATAAATTTTGATTTAATTATTGAATTGTGTTAGAATTTTGTTTTGAGATTCTAAAACGCTCTATTTCTTATAGATTTTATATTTCGTAACCATCCAAGTTCATTAAAATCTTCAAATAAGTTTCATAAGTTATTATTTAGGATTTCTCATATTTTTCCCATGACAATGAATTTTTTTTTATGAACATTTAAAAATAAAACAATAAAATTAAAGTGAAAAAACAATATTGAAAGGTTACTCAAAAGAAGACGTCAAGATAAACCTTCACATGCGAGACTCCTTGATTGAATGATATTTCAATTTAGCCTTTATAGTGTGTCTAAGTTTTTACTAATATCGCTGATGCAATTTTCAATAGCTAACTAAAAGTTTTTTTTTTTTATCTGCTCTCATACTTTCTTTTTAAAACTCACATGTATTGTGTAAGAAACTATATCCCTATAAAAAAATTATTTTTTAAATTTTTATTTATTTATTTATCATTAAAAAAAATTAATCAATGAAAAATAATTTTTAGTTAAAGAAAACTTTGGGTTAGTAAAAAAAGTATTTTTCTTTTATTTTGAGTAGAAAATACTTTTTAAAAATGATAAAAAACTCAGAATTATCTTTTTATTTATTGATTATATTAAATTTGATTCATAATCTTTTGATTGTTATATATTTTGTTTTGATTTTTTTTAATGTTGTCCCCTAGAATTTGATTTAATTTAATTTTTATATCAACTTTAGTTCTCATGTTTTTATTGTTATTTTCTTTTCTCTTATCTTTTTTTTTTAATTGAAATTTCTTATTTATCAAATTTAATCATTGTTTTTTTTGTTGTTATTTATTTTATTTGAAATAATTTATTAAATTATATATTTTTTAATTTTATTATTTTTTTAACTTTTTTATCCGGCAGATTTGATATTTATTATTTTGATTGTTATTTAGTTTATTTGAAATAATTTATAAAATCATATATTTTTTTAATTTCACTACTCTTCAATTTTTTAATCGGTAAAATTTGGTTCTTATTTTTTTAATAAGTTTGAAAAATTAAAAATATTAATAAGTTATTTTTCAGCTCATAATCAAATAATATAAAATGTTTTTCAACTCATTTTCTATGATACTACTAAATATAAAAAAATAATTCACTTTCCAATAAATCAAATTTAAAAAAAAAAATAAATTTCAATGGACAGATAAAGCCTAAAACTACAAAACTAAAGTAGGTTATTGTTGAATTTATACTAGCTAAGTGTATATTTAATATTGTAGTGTAGAATGTTTTTTAAAAAATATAATAAGTTATTTTCTAGTTTATAGGCAAACAATAAAACCTATTTTCAAATTTTTTTCTAAGAAATTACTAAACATAAAAAAATTTTATTTTTTAATAAATTAATTAAATTTTTTTTTTCAACTAACAAGCCTAAAATTACAAAATTAAAGTAGGTTATTGTTGAATTTATACTAGCTAAGTGTATATTTAGATAACGGTGGTTTTTTTTATATGTCACAATTAAAAGTTAATCCCTTAAGTATCATTGACTTCTAATTTTAGGCACTCAAACTACATTGTTAATTTCAAGCACTTCATTTCTTTGATCTAATCCTCTCGATTTTTTATTCTCTCTTTAATAATATATTCTTAAACTTATTAAAAGCCTTAAATCCACTAGGAAAGCAACCATCAAAATCCATGCATTTCAAAGTAAAATTACATTTTCTACCTCAAACTCATGGGATATGCTAGTTTGACCCTTAAAACTCCCTCATCAGTCATCTCTCTATTCAACACAAACCGTAAAATTGATTGAAAAAAAGATATTTTTGAAGAATTAAGTTCTAATTTCTATTACAACCTTTTTAGTTGATGGTAGTATCAAGGTTGTGCTGATTAAATCTCTAATCAGATTGATAAATGGGAAATTTATTTGTGAAGAAACCAAAGATAACTGATGTTGATCGAGCCATTCTCTCTCTCAAGACTCAAAGACGCAAGTTTGCCCAATATCAACAACAGGTTGATCCCTTTCTTTTTTCTATTTTTATTCAATTTTTTGAATTTTTGGGCTTTGATATTTTAATGGGGTTTCCGTGTTTTTTGTTAATTATAATCAAAATTTTGATTACCCTGGAATTTGAAAATAAAATATCTGTCTTTTGGTGCCTTAAATGTTTATTTCTCAGTAAAATTATGTAACAACAAAAAGGTAAGGGAAAGTTTAGATTTTTTCTTGGTTCTCTTAAAACCCATTTTTTGTTGTTTGTTTGCTATATTAAAAACTACAAAAAATTTAAACTTTTTTGCTATGCGCTGCTTAGGGGAATGTGTATTTTTAGGTTTATAGAACTGGGTCAGTTTTAAAGTTTTGAAATGGACTAGTGTGTTCTGGAGGATTGTGATGTTTTCTTGTTGATGAAATGTGTTATTTTTCTTCTGCTGAATTTGAGGAAGTGATCGCTTATTTGAGGTTGTTACTTTACTTTGTGATTGAAATGTTCCAGCTTGAAACTGTGATTGAAGCGGAAAAGCTAGCAGCTAAAGATTTGATTCGTGAGAAGAGAAAGGACAGGGCATTGTTAGCGTTGAAGAAGAAGAAAACACAAGAAGAATTGCTGAAGCAAGTGGATACGTGGCTCATTAATGTCGAACAACAAGTGCGTAAAAATCACGAGAATGTAGTCTGGTTTCATATGTTATATGATGTTCTACAATATGCGTTTTGGTTCAGTTGGCAGATATTGAGCTGGCCAGCAAGCAGAAAGCTGTATTTGAGAGTTTGAAGTCAGGTACTGATGCAATCAAGGCGATACAAAGTGAGGTCAATCTGGATGATGTTCAGAAGCTAATGGATGATACCGCAGAAGCTAAAGCTTACCAAGATGTGAGTTTTATCTTGTTGGATTATCAATCCCTGACACACACACACACACACACAAAGTTTATAGCATATAGAAAATAGAAATGCTCTTTCATCCTTGCAGACGTTCTTACATTATTACTGCATTTATAATGATCATAACTTGATGCTTGTATGTGCTTCTACAGTGACTTTGTAGTGTTTATTTTGTACCATTCTAATGGGGAAGAATATGAACTTTTGCCACTTGTCACTCCTTCTGTTCAAGTTATCCTTTTCCCTATACCTTTTCCTTTTCGTTTGTATTAAAATTCTAATGGTTCTGAAGGAAATTAATGCTATCCTGGGGGAAAAACTATCAGCAGAAGATGAAGAGGAGATTTTAGCTGAATTTGAGGACTTGGAAACTCAGGTATGATTAATTTTTACACCACTACTGTCTTACGAGATTTGTTGTATGTTTCTAATACTGCTTCCTGCATTATACATCTGTTTAAACCATTCATTTTATTCGTTCTACAAAAGCCATTTAGTTCTAATTTAAGGCTTGATTTGTGGTTTTGTTCAGCCTCCTGCATTGTATGTCTGTTTAAGCCATTCATTTTATTCATTCTGCAAAACCCATTTAGTTCTAATTTAAGGCTTGATTTGAGGTTTTGTTCAGTTTAGTGGTAAAGTTAATGGTTTCCAATGGACTTAGCCTTTACTTGTTAGACTGGCCAGTTCTTGTTGTTTAGCTAGGTTATGATATGGTGGCACTATGATATCTTCTGGTTGCTCCAGAAAAAAAAAAAAATCAGGAATGCTAGAAATGAGACGTGATGGGTTTAGCATGTTAATCCCTTTCATGGTTTTGTTAGGACTGAGTTGTTGGGTAAATGGTGACTATTGGACAATCACACACAAACTTTTTGTACTGGAATATTTGAGATTTGCTTAAATATATAGGAAAACGTTATTTTTTGGTCTTTTATTCCCTTTCTGTTTACCTATCCAGCCATTCCAGGATGTAAATGAGCTTTTCTTCAGTAGTTTTTCCTCCCTTTTTCCATGACCACAGCTTAGCCATCCCCATAAGATATTTCAACTGATAGTGCACTGGGAGCTATGGGTTCTGCATTTCACATGTTGATTCATATGTTTGTTGCCTTGGATTTTATAGAAGATTGAGGGGAAGATTTATAGCTGAAGAACAATTAGATGAATTGGATTTTGCCGTACTATAATATTTCTTATTTTATGGTTGTATATGCACTAGTAAATTTTATTACTGCTTTCTGTTGGTAGACCATATGCTTTTACTTGGTCTTGACTCCATCAATCTTGAGAAAGTCCCTTGATTTCCCTTTTTATTTTTCTTATTTGAAAAATAAACTTTCTTCTGTTTGTTTAGATGGCCGTTCAAGACTTGCCAGAAGTGCCCACTATAGCTGTGTCTGAGGACCAGGAGCAGAAGTTGGACCTTCCTGATGTACCAACCAAACCACCTGTGCTGGTGGATGATGCTGAAATTTCTTCAGCTGAGGTCCCCACTAAGAGAAAAGGTCAGTGTCTCTCCGTCTCCTTCCCTCACTCCCTCTCTCTATATGTGCATGCTTGTGTCTACAAGCAATTCAATAACCTGACAATTTTCAAAATGCAGTTTTGGAGGAACCATTGCCAGCATGATCAGGGAAAACATTTACAGCAACATTGCAGTCTCGTGGAGCTGCTGGCCATCCTAGATGATTCATGTCGTGGTGACCTTAATCTAAGCTTGTATGTTACGAATTCTTTTCAACTTGATAAATACTTGCAATTGCAATCATGTTGGCTTGTTTTTGCAATGCAATCATCCTCATAAGACGTGTCCATAACTGTAAATTTATCTTGTGGATAACATATTTGGTATTTGGATAAATTCAGTCTCCTGGATAATGAAATTTCTCTACTCCCTGATTTTCTCATCTACTGTAAATTGCTCTCATCCCCATAATATGCATATATACACACTGTACATGACTGTGATGGTATCCTTGGTGCTTGTCCAGTTAATTTTTTTTCTTTTTATGGGCAAGCAAAATAGTTTGGTTAAAATTCGGTAAGGTGCCAAGGAGATGGTCACCCAATTACAGAGTCGAAAAGCCGCATATCAAAATAACAAGCGATTGAAGTCCTCGCATCTTTCACATCTGCAACACTTTTAATCTACAATGCTTGTAAACCAGAAGCAGCACGCTAGAGGAAATTTGACATTTCAAATAGCTCTCCGAGGTAAATTATTCTCAGGATTTAAGCTAAATATCGATAATTGTTTCAGGCTGCGCAGTCTGTCAGCGAGGAAATATTGATGCTTCAGGGCCGCATGCTTGAAATCCATTTTCAGCCTCCACCCTCCGCATGTTTGGTCGGTTAGCGACTTGGCAGGCCAGGCTGATGTTGAATGTGGGAAAATTGAGGTTGCATCGGTTAACCCAACCTTTGAAAAATTCGTCATGCCTTGCGTGAAAAGCCTAAATCCATTTCTTTATAGCGTGAGTTTGTGATGGGTAAAGATATCTAAGCAGCACGCTTTTACTAGAGAGCTGAGAATTGTAAATCTATGGGAAAATAAAAATTAGTGAACCAGATGGCTGCCATTTTCCTATCTGCACGGTGTCATCGTTTATAAAAAATCATATCAATACGCAATTTTCCTGAATAAAGGAAAAACAAACAAAATATCCACTAAAAAAACAACTCATCAATAACATGTACACAGTATCATTGCTTTATATATTTATACATTCAATAAGCTGCTTTGATGGTTTCAAGGAAATTCTGTTGTATAACACAAGAAGTTCATATATTTCATGGTCTTGATTTCACAAAAAAGAAAAGAAAAAACCCTTATATTCTCAGTGTCATCCATACGAATCACATATCTGAATGCAACGTCTCTGCACTTGAACAGGAGGTTCTCTTTAAATCTGACGGACAAGAGGAATCCTTGCCAAAAAATCTTGACAGGATGAGTCGAGCTATGTTTTCAGCTGCAACAGCACTAGTCTCCATGGTGCTGGCTGCATTCTCAAAAGCGTTCACATAGTACAAATGCTTACCATCCAAAATAAAGGGTGCGAATCTTTCAGGAGCCTTGTAATGAGGGTAAGCGCCCCAGTTTATTCGAACGGTCTCCTTCCTCACACTACCAGTAGCAGCAATAAACATCAATCAGTGCAGAACAGATCAAGTTTTTGCATTAAAATACATAATTTAGTAATTGGGGGTGAGTTCGTATGGACTGTATACATTAATTCAGTAGATCTGCACAATTTTTGTTAAATATTCCCAGTTCTCATGAAAAAAGGTCTTAATCACACACCAAAATTATAAAAAAAGGTTCACAAGTGAAACCAAATACAACCATACTATGACTGGGGATAGCACAATAAAAACTTCGCAGTAACCATTAAGGAAATTATTATGATCCTCATTTTCCATTGAAAGGATTAAACAGTTGAGGTAAAATGAAAGTAGTACCTAAAGATGCTATCCAGTAATGCATCAGTCATTGCTTGACGAGAGAATATTTTGTATGTCATATCTGTCTCATTGTAACACCTGAGGATTGAAATGCTTGTGAAAGGAAGACCAGGGTCCTCTATTGTGGCCACCAGTTCTGGAATTTCTGAAACAGCTTTCAAGCCAAAATATACCTTTGTCCATGACAAACACCAGAATTTAATGAATAAAGTATATAACTATCATATAGAAGAAAGAAGGGCGGGCAAGAGAACAACCCGTAGAGGAGGAACATACTTATGAGCCGAAAGCCGTAAAGCAGCATGAAATTTGTAATTGCTATGATACTTACATGATTTACGAGGCCCCTCACAAAAGTTGCATGTGTGTGCTGTAATTGCCTCGTAGGAACTGAAACTGGGGGTGAAAATTGAATACTCGATTCATCTAGTGGTGTAGCAACCACTGCGACTTCACATGAATAAGAATTTCCTTTCGTGGAGTTGAGCTCATAATATTCTCCAAGATAAGAGATGGAATCAATTTCTTCATGGAGATGCAGTTCAACATCTGAACTATTAATTAGTCCAGCAGCCATCTGCCAGTTCCCTCCTTCAACAGCCCATAAACCACCACCAGATCCTGCCAAGGAAACTGCTCCGGCAAGTCCACTGATGTTGACACTTTGACCATAATTAATTCGTGTAATGACCTGCATGCAAACCCAACAGAATTCCAAGTTGTCACTAAATCTTCAGAACTCAGTTAAACTACCCGATTATGAGTGAAGTTCTCATCTTGGCTATCAGAATCTAAAGACATCACCACATCTTCCATAGTAATTGCACGTAATGAGATTCTACTTGCCACACGCACATCTATGGTGCTTATGACTAGCAAATTAGAGGTTCAGGAAACTGCCGTTCTAAATAATTTGTCTCATTTCTCTTCTTTGTTCTTTTTAAAGGAGAGAATGGTTGTTAAAGGCAGAAAAAATAATGAAAAGAAAGCAAGGGAAACGTTTATATTTACAGTTTGGATTGCTCACAAAAGTACCTTTCCACCAAGAACAAGATGGAAAACTGTTTTCACAAAATGGATAACAGATACCTGGTTACCATCTTGTTGTTTTGGGTGGAAAGGTACGTAAAACAGTGAAATGTGAGTATGTGAATAGTTTTTCTACAGCAAATCGCATATTTGGTTTTGTAAATAGTTAATAAAGCAAGGGCAACGTTTATTTTTACGATTTGGATAACTCACAAAATACCTTTCCACCAAAAACATCAAGACGGAAAACTGTTTTCACAAAATTGATAACACATGCCCGGTTTCCATCTTGTTGTTTTGGATGGAAAGGTATGTGAAACAGTGAAATGTGAGTATGTGAATAGTTCTTCTACAGCAAATCACATATCTGGTTTGGTATTAATAGTAATAAAAAGGTATGTGAACACTGAAATGTGAGTATGTGAATAGTGTTTTCACAGCAGAAGGCATATCTGGTTTAGTAAATTGTTAATGTTAATATTAATAATAATATAATAATAATAATAACAAGTGAAAGCAGTCAATATAAATACAAAATGGGGAGGCAATTCAAAAAACAAACTCGATACCTACATGAAAATACGAGCACTTGATCTCATCGCTACTGTTCCGATAATTTCTAGTAGTCCAATTCACTGTAGTTTAATCTCCTTCTTTATGCATGAATTGACATTTACGTTATGTGTTCTTGTCTTTGCATAAAAAGAAAGCAAAGGAGGAAATCACACACAACTACACAAGCCAATCCCTTTTCTAATCACACTAACTAAACTAAACAAACTACAAAAGGAATTCAAAGCCAATCGGCCAAAGTGAGGGAAAAAAGAAGTAGAAGATGAAGGAAATCCTTACAGTGACCAATTCTTTAATCAACAAAGGAGCCAATTTAACACCATCAACCAGCTCCTCCTTCAAACTCTTTCCTGTAAGATTAAACAAACCAGCCCACTTCAACATCTCCTCAACACTCTCAAACACAGGCCTTGTTTCCACTCCTTCATAATACTTCAAAAACTTATTCACTGTCTCATCAACAAACCCTTCCATTTTTACAAGTGAAAACCCGTATCTCATAAACAAATAAATCCCATTGAAAAAAGACACAATCTTGTTCACAATCCCCCAATTTGAATTCACATTTAGGGTTTTAACAACAAACCCATTGCCATCCCAAATCCCCAATGAAATTGAACTCTCTGAACTGGATGGTCTCTTCCCCGTCAAATTTAGCAAATTAGTATAGTTTGAGGCGTGGTAGTTTTTGGGGTGGAGAATTGAAGCTCCGGCCTCGAAGGCGTCTCCGCCGATTGTCACGGTGGCCATCCGGCCGCCGACGATGGCGTGTCTTTCGAAGATTAGGATTTTCGGATGGTGGCTGGTGGAGTATTGGCGGAGGAAGTGGGCGACTGAAGAGCCGCCAATTCCGCTGCCGATGATGCATACGGTAGCATCGTCGCCTCCGGATGAGGTGGTAGCGGAGGAGGAGGTGTGTGGGAATGTGAGGCCGCCGAAGATCGCGAGTAAAAAGATAATTTTTAGTGGCGACATAACCATGTCTTCTTTTCTTATTTTTTTAACCACCAGCTTTGCTCAAGACAACCTCAAAGGAAGAAGCGAAGGTATAAAAGTTTCTAGCTAGGATTTTACTGTTTGCTGTTGACTTGTGAACTATTTTTATTTAGTCCCTAAATGCTTAATGAAATAATTAGTTAGTGCTTCTAGTTTTCAAAATTCTCATATTGAATCCTTATATTTATATATTTTTTGCACGACTGATCCGAAATTACCAGGTCAACCATTTATATTAATTTTTTTTATTAAAACCGTGTCATTTTATTTTATTTTTACAAGTATTGACTAGAATAAATTTATTTGATTTTAATTTAATCAATAAAATTATTAAAAATTTAATTACATAAACCGAGTTATACTATATTAATATATATATTTTTTAATAAACTTGAAACTTGTGGGTTTAAATCATATGTTTTTCAGATTAATTCAACTGCCAAGCCCGTTCGTTGTACAAAGAAATCAATCAATTATATTTAAAAATATGTTTGAGATTGTGATAATAATAATGATTTAAAATATGTTTTATTTAAAAATATATTAAAATAAAGTTTTATCTTTAATTTTTTAATATTATTATATTAAAATAATTTGAAAATATAAAAAAAATTATTTTAAAAAAATAAAAATAAAATTTTTTAATTTTTTTTAAAAAATATAACTTACACCGTGTATTTAACCACCTTAAATTATGCAGCCGCGTGGATAAGCTCATAGTAGTATACCGTGTCAGCAATTAAAAAAAGGTACAAATTATGGCTGCAGTGCTGGTACAATAGTGTTTGAGACTGATGGAGCAAAATAAACCACGAGGAACAAGAGAGAAAAACTTCATGTGGTTAGCAAAGGGGTATGATGTTGGAATAACTGAGAATATAGTTTTGAAATTCGGTAGGGATGATGAGTTGACCCGGCATTTGATTGATTTGAGCTGGAAATAGGTTGGGTTGAAAAAAAATAAAGAAAAAAAAACCTGGTATAACTCAACTGACTCAGTGGGTTGACTTGGTTGAGACCTAGTTACAAATTTATTGATTTTTATTTTTTTTATATTTTTATTAAAACAATATTATTTTGATTTTTTTTTTAAAATTAACATGATTAACTTAATTATCTAATTAAAGTCTAGAATTTAAGCTTTGGTTGCAACTGGTTACCAAATCAGATCTTAAAACTATGACCGAGACAATAATCATTCTCCACGAAGAACTGCCAAAAAAAAAAAAATGCATTATTGACAGAGCTGCTCAAAAGCGTGGAGTCATGGTTAGATGATTAATCGTCATGTTGCAAGACAGAGATGTTAGTTTCTTTTTGAAAGTTAACAGGTAGAGTGAAGCCAACGCATATAGAAGAAAGACATTTGATGGATAAACATATTTTATATAAAATTAACTTGTTTTAAAAGCTTTATGAACATGGTAAAATGTCAGAGCTCACCTGAAACTTGGCTATATGTTGAATCTAAACATATGATAAAATATTAGATCTAATATTTTTAAGCTTAACTTTTATATATATATATATATGAGTTTGATAAAATATCAAACCTAATCATCTTTGTCTCGATCGAGCCCAAATACTTACAAGTTTAATAAGATGTCATATTCAACTCCTCTAAACTCGGCTTGTGTATTGAGTTCAAGTGTATTTAAGCATGAAAAAGTTATTTTAGATCCAAACATATAGTCAATGGTCTTTATTAGCTTTATGTTGGGTTATGAGACTATCTCTAAAACCCTTAATCCTAAATACTAAGAGTTTAGAATAGTAAATTCCCTACACTCCTAGGATATAAAAGTCATGTAAAAGCAAATTATATCTCAATTGATATTAATGTTATGAAAGAGTTATTTTCATTAGTATTAATATTATATACAAAATAAAATATAAAAGTCTTTCATAGCTTTACTATTTGCCCGTCAACACTAATGATGTAAAATGTAATTTCCATCAACATCAATAATGTGTAAAAAAATATTTTTATCAATATAAATATTGATGTAAATAACTTTTCCCTTGCTAAAATATTAAAAAGAAAAAGACTTTCGGTTCCTTGAGAAAAACAACAAGGTTCAAAGAACAAAAGATTATAAATACCCTTCGAACCATTCTGGTAAAACATTCACGATCTTTATTCTCTTATCATATATTTTCAAAGCATTTATCACATTTAAATCAAGAGTAAGCATTATTATTATTATAATTTAATGCTTACTTCTGTATTTATTATAATTTTTTTATTATAAAGTAATTAACTTAATAATTAGAGTTACCTAAACCTATAAAAAACTGTTTTGTAGGAATTAAAACTTTAGCCATCAATTCTGTGCCTTTCCAATTTCTAAAATATTAATGTAAACATATAATCATCTATTATTCAAGCACTCAAACTCTATTCCTAAACATACTGTCCAGGAGACCATTACCAACACACGTGATGAAGTTTTAAGGCACTTAATTGAAAACTTCATAAACCAAAACCATAAAACTCTGCTGGCATAAATTGCTATATGAGGAAACCCTTCACCAAAACTAATGAAATCAATGCACATTTGATTGATGAGTCATAATCGAGAATGTTGACTATGAAGAATGTTAACCATTGATTTCAAAATTAATCAATGGTAAAATAACATAGTGCTATCTATTTTCTAGCTAAATTTAGCTGAAAAGCCATTTTAGCTAGCTGTTTAGAAGACATGATCACATCAATGCTCTCTATAACAGGGACTCATGAATATATGTTTTATTATTTTTATACATCAGATGAACATTCAAGTATATATTATTCATATCCATGCTCCTCATCTTTAGCTAAGAAGGTGTTTGAAATCAATCAAAAAATGAAAGAGCTGTTGTTGCTGGCTGAAGAAGTTGTTCTTCCAATTCAGCTTCTTTCCTGTTCTTCAAGTTCTGCCTCCAATTCATCGTGAAAATGTCCAACTATTTAGATGCTCCAATGGGGGATGATAATGCTTCTTGAATCTGTTTCATGTTCTCTGTTTGCTCATTGATCTCATCCATTGTCTTTCCCACATCATCAATATTCCTGTAATCCACCATTTTCACATGCATTAATCACATGTACCAGACAACTTCATTAATCAGGTATCATACCTGCAAATAGAATTAATGGAAGGCATCACCAGATTGAAGCCAAATAAAGATGGTGTTTCCTGTTAACAGTCATTAAAAAAGAAACACTTAAATTGGACAAGACAACGAGAATCACAAATATTTCCAGAGTGAAGCAAGTACTATAAATTTTAATGAGTTTGGTTAAAACCCGGTAAGGTGCCCAAGGAGATGGTCACCCAGATACAGAGTCGAAAAGCTGCATATCAAAATAACAAGCGATTGAAGTCCTTGCATCTTTCACATCTGCAGCACTTTTAATTTACAATGCTTGCAAACCAGAAGCAGCACGCTTGAGGAGATTTGACATTTCAAATAGCTCTCTCAGGTAAATTATTCTCCTTGATCAGATTATTGGGACTTCCAGTTTGAGTCGAAATTCTTTCAAGGGGCAACAGATTTATTGCAAACATAAACTCTTCAAAGGAATGATCGCAGATGCGAACATGGATACAATACGGAACTGTAGTATATGGCCTCAAGCGTTTAACACATCAGGATCCAAGCTAAATATCGAAAATTGTTCAGCTGCGCTAGTTTGTGTCAGCGAAGAAATTTTGATACCTCAAGGCCGCATACTTGAAATCCATCTTCAACCTACCCCCTCTGCATGTTTGGTTGGTTAGCGACTAGGCAGGCCAGACTGGTGTTGAATGTTGGAAGATTTTGGTGGCTCTGGTTAACCCAACCCCTAAGAATATCTTCATGCCTTGTGCGAAAAGCCTAAATCCATTTCTTTATAGTGCGAGTCTGAGATGGGTGAAGGTCTCCAGGCATCACTCTTTTACTTAGCTGAGATCTGTAAATCTATGGGAAAATAAAAATTAGTGAGCTAGAGGGCTGCCGTCTTCCCATCTGCACGGTGTCTTCATTTATCAAAAATCATATCAAAACGCAATTTTCCTGGAATAAAGGCAAATCACACAAAATATCTACTAAAAATAACATAACTCATCATTAATTTGTACACAGTATTATTGCTTTGTCTATTTATACATTCAGTAAGCTGCTTTGATTGCTTCAAGGAAATTCTGTTGTATAATACAAGCTCACATATCTACTGATCTTGATTTACATTCACAAAAGAGAAAAAGAAAAAACCCTTATATTCTCAGTGTCATGCACACGAATCACGTATCTGGATGCAACGCCTCTGCACTGGAACAGGAGGTTCTCTTTATGGCTGATGGACATGAGGAATCCTTGCCAAAAAATCTTGACAGGATGAGTCGAGCTATATTTTCAGCTGCAACAGCACTTGTCTCCACGGTGCTGGCTGCATTCTCAAAAGCGTTCACATAGTACAGATGCTTACCATCCAAAATAATGGGTGCGAATTTTTCAGGAGCCTTGTAATGAGGGTATGCACCCCAGTTTATTCGAACGGTCTCCTTCCTCACACTACCAGTAGCGGCAATAAACATCAATCAGTACAGAGCAGATCAAGTTTTTTGCATCAAAATACATAATTTAATGAATGGACTGTATATATTAATTCAGCAAATCTGCACATTTTTTGTTAAATATTTCCAGTTCTCATGAAAAAGGGTCTTAATCACACACCAAGATTATTTAAAAAGTTCACAAGTGAAACCAGATACAACCATACACTATGACTGGTGATAGGTTAGCCAGTGGCATAACAAACAATATTAGCACAATAAGAATCTTCGCAGTAACCATTAATGAAATTATTATGATCCTCATTTTCCATTGAAAGGATTAAACATTTAAGGGCAATTGAAAGTAGTACCTAAAGATGCTATCCAGTAATGCATCAGTCATTGCTTGACGAGAGAATATTTTGTATGTCATATCTGTCTCGTTGTAACACTTGAGGATTGAAATGCTTGTGAAAGGAAGACGAGGGTCCTCTATTGTGGCCACCAGTTCTGGAATTTCTGAAACAGCTTTCAGGCCAAAATATACCTTTGTCCATGACAAACACCAGAATTTAATGAATAAAGTATAAACTATCATATAGAAGGAAACAAGGGCTGGCAAGAGAGCAACCCGTAGAGGAGGAATATACTAATGAGCTGAAAGCCGTGAAGGAGGGTGAAATTTGTAAATGCTATGATACTTACAGGATTTACGAGGCCCCTCACAAAAGTTGCATGTGTGTGCTGTAATGGCCTCATAGGAACTGAAACTGGAGGTGAAAATTGAATACTCGATTCATCTAGTGGTGTAGCAACCACTGCGACTTCACATGAGTATGTATTTCCTTTTGTGGAGTTGAGCTCATAATATTCTCCAAGATAAGAGATGGAATCAATTTCTTCATGGAGATACAGTTCAACATCTGAGCTATTAATTAGTCCAGCAGCTATCTGCCAGTTCCCTCCTTCAACAGCCCATACACCCCGACCAGATCCTGCCAAGGAAACTGCTCCGGCAAGTCCACTGATGTTGACACCTTGACCATAATTAACTCGTGTAATGACCTGCATGCAAACCCCATAGAATTCTGAGTTGTCAATAAATCTTCAGAACTCTCAGTTAAACTACCCAATTATGAGCCAATTTCACATTTTAGCCCATCAGAATCTAAAGACATCACAACATCTTCACAGTACTCGTGCATATGAGATTCTAATTTCCATTCGCACATTTACGGTGCTTCTAACTAGCAAACTAGAGGTTCAGGAAAACTGCTGTTCTAAATAATCTGTCTGGTCTCTCCATTTTTTACTTTTAAAGGAGAGAATGGTTGTTAAAGGAAGAAAAAAACAATGAAATGAAAGCATGGACAACCTTTTTTTTACAAATTCGATAACGCTTACGTTCACAAAATAGATAAAACATATTAGCAAGGAACCAATAACATGAAAAAAAAAGAAGAAAAGGAAAATCAATAGCATAGAAGGCCTGAACCTCACTTCAAAAGATTCATAAGCAGAAAAGACAAATCAATAGGAGCAAGTTTTTTGTGCAATAGTAGGAAGCTTAGGCTAGCAACGACAAGAGTGGCAAGTTTGAGTATCAAGTGCAGTCACTTCATGTCAAAATGTTGAAGGAAAGGTACAATCCTCAATCCTTACTCCTAAGACTCACTGGTTGCATCATATCTGGGTAATGGTTTTATAGGGTAAACTAGCCGGCGCACCTGCACCACATTGCAAATAGGACTCCAAATTAATTTTTAGCACAAGAGAAAAGAGCAACGATGTTATGGATGTGTTTTTCGATATCATGTTTTTTTTTTTTTTTAATTGAGAAACAGAAAGATATTTATTTTATATGAACTCATATATTGAAAAAGAGTTGTTAATTCTAATCATAGTTTAAAGCGAGAGCTAATCTTTCCTTATAAGAAGCAAAAGATAGAACTTAAAATTATAGGGACCAACAAATGAATAATTGGAAACTTCAAGGACCAATTTGAAGTTTTTCGTCCTTCTTGACAATGAATTTCAAAAGGCTCTGTTTTTTTTTTTTTTTTTTTTTATGTTAATTTTGGTCCTTGTTTCTAGCTTTTTTTAATCATAACGTCAACTTTTATTCCATAATATTGATTTTTAATTCAACATTAGAATGTTTAATTACATATTGGATGCGCAAGAGCATGTAAATATAAACTGTCCCAACACATAAAACCATGCCAATATAAGGAATAAAGTCTAATGACTAAGAGGTAAATAATGAAAAGTTCAAGGACTTAAAAGGAAAAATTTGACAATGAACAGAAGTGTGAATAGTGAAACGTGAGCGTGTGAGCAGTGCTTCTATGAAAATAAATATTAATCTCCAAATGTGAGGATGATGACACACTAATTTTAAATTGCAAAGCCTCTGATCCTTGTCGTTTTAATTTGAAACTTTGAAAATAAATAAATAAAGTTCTTGATTGTTAACCACGCCAAAGCTTTGAATTCTACTCATAGCAGGCAGAATTATATTCTTTAATTACACACAAGAAAGTTCCTAATTATTGTCATCTCATTGTCAGTGGTAGTGATTAATTAATTTGTTGTGGTATCGAACAACTTCAAAATTAATGTCATTAATTATCACTTAATTATAAGCCGAAAGGACGAAGCCATGAAAAATATAATTTAATTAGTTTATTTTAAATTTATTTTTTAAAAAATTATTAGTTTGAGTTTTATATATTTTATAAATTATAAAATATATATGTGAACAGTACAACTCCGAAACGGCACGCCGAAACGCTCCGAAATCGAAACATTCCGTTCCAATTGAAAAAACGAAACACCTGCCGAAACGGTATTGACAACCTTGCTTCTATCGTGAAACTTCAAAGGAAAAAAATATTAACTATGTACTAAAACATAACATGAAAGAATGAAATTGAAAAGGAATAAAGTCCAATGACTGAAATGAAAATAATAAAAAACATTAGGGACTAAAAAAAAGGAAAAAAAAATTGATGTTTGAACGTGAAATGTGAGTGTGTAAATAGTGTTTCCATAGTGAAACCTATAAGGAAAAAGTTAACAGTGAACATTGAAAAGTGAGGGAAAAAAGAAGTAGAAGAAGAAGGAAATCCTTACAGTGACCAGTTCCTTAATCAACAATGGAGATAATTTAACACCATCAACCAGCTCCTCCGTCAAACTCTTTCCTGTAAGATTAAACAAACCAGCCCACTTCAACATCTCCTCAACACTCTCAAACACAGGCCTTGTTTCCACTCCTTCATAATACTTCAAAAACTTACTCACTGTCTCGTCCACAAAGCCTTCCATTTTTACAAGTGAAAATCCATATCTCGTAAACAGATAAATCCCATTAAAAAAAGACACAATCTTGTTCACAATTCCCCACTTTGACTTCAGATTTAGGGTTTTAACAACAAACCCATTACCATCCCAAATCCCCAATGAAAAGGAACCCTCTGAACTGGATGGTCTCTTCCTCGTCAAGTTTAGTAAATTAGTATAGTTCGAGGCGTGGTAGTTTTTGGGGTGGAGAATTGAAGCTCCGGCCTCGAGGGCGTCGCCGCCGATTGTCACGGAGGCTATCCGACCGCCGACGATGGCGTGTCTTTCGAAGATTAGGATTTTCGGATGGTGGCTGGTGGAGTACTGGCGGAGGAAGTGGGCGACTGATGAGCCGCCAATTCCGCTGCCGATGATGCATACGGTAGCGCCGTCGCCTCCGGCTGCGGTGGAGGAGGAGGTGTGTGGGAAAGTGAAGGAGAAGAGCGCGAGTAAAGAGAAGATTTTCAGTGAAAAAAGAAACATATTTACTCGTTGTCTTGTCACCACCAGCTTTGATCAAGACACTATCAACAAGGGATGTTACTGCTTAATGTTGACTTTGATTGATTGTACCTTCTTATAATGGTAATAAACATAGAACCAATGCCCACGTCCTTCCACTGGTTTTGGTTTGGCAGCTTCTTCCAGTGTGCCGTGGGTTTTTGATCGAGGGCGTGTCTGGAAATGCGGAGTGCGGCAATGGGTTTGATGAATCCATTACCCTCTGGTTGAACCCGTGGGTAATGGATTCAACAAAACTATGTGCTATGAAAGATACCATGTGTACTGCTGGTGTTTTTGTGTAGCCGTAAAAACAATTTGAAAATATTAAAGAATTTAATTTAAAAAAAAAACAAAATTATATTTTGATTAGTTTCTGCTGGGACAATCCTGTACATCTGGGCATCTGGCCTCAACTTGTTTCTCGTTCATCCTCATCTGCAGCTTTTTTTTTCCTCGTCATTCTCTTCCCCGTCTCCATCTTCTTCTTCGTTCTCATCTATCCCTCCATCAGCTTTTGGTCCGCCTGGAGGAGGTGGTAGCACCTCTTCAACCAATTCCACTAGTTCTTCAACGATCGGCATTCCAAAACGTGCCTCCATTTCCTCTATGATCTGTCGAATATAAGACAAGTAACTATTTAATGAAAACACCGAGGGAAACCAAGTGTTCTTGACACGAAGAAAAACAGAGGCAAAGGAAGAGAAGAGAGTAGCGATATTGACCAGGAGAGCAAGCAACAACTGCCTTCCTAGTGAACTTTTGTCGATACCATGATTGACCATGATATACAATTCCTTCAACCAGATGCAACCAAAAGAAAGGGGAAGAGATTGACCATCATCGAGGAAACAAATGGCACTGTTTTTCCAGATTATAAACTATGGAAATTAGACAGTATCACCATGGCATGATTCCTTCACCCAGGCTATGAACATTACGAGGTTGGATATTAATTTCTAACAATGGTATCATATTTGCTGCAACACCCACAGGGATCATAGACAAAGAAATCATGTAGCCAGTTATTGCCCATGATACTTTCCAGCCCAAGCTGGAAGCTACCATTTAAATACAAACACAAATCAAACCAGAAGCGACGTACCTTCAAGAACATGCTCATAGCACATAAACAAGGGAACGATACTTGTGTTACACCAGGAAGGCTTGTTACACCAGGAAGGCTATCAATGACTAAACGGTGCTGAATGCTCCTAGCAGATGCAAAATTCTCATAAAATGCAACCCCCCTTTTTTGTTACATATTGGTAACATTAATGCACCATTAAATTTACAGAAATTGTTAGTGGTCATCAAAATCTTATTTACTTGCGTAAAATTACTGCAGAAAAAAGCCTTGTAACTCTTTAGCTCTGATGCGTATCAATGTCTAACAGAGCATAGAATCTTTCTTTTCCGTTCTGTGGAAGAGGCAGAGTGCTGCCAGGAATAATTCCGAGGCACAAGACAGCTTTGGGTTGTCATAGTTTATGGATTGTCCAAGGAAACCCTTGGGAATAATTAATGAAGTTTCTCTATCTCTGTAATGTTTTGAAAATTGAAAAGATTGGAAAATACAATAAAGCCCTTGGAGGCTTAAAGAGAGGGTATAAATGATTGAGGGGTAGTGTGGTAATTGACCAATGGTTGATAAATATAAATAAGAAAAAAAAAAAAAAGAGGGATCTGAATATTGGAAGAACAAACCGTAAGAGAGAAGGGAGGAAGAAGAAGAAGAAGAGAAAATAAGGGAAAATAAGGGGAAAAGGAGAAGAGAAGTAGAGGAAATAAGTAAAAAGGTAAGATTTATGGTTTTAAGTGTATAATATGTTAAATTTCGGTTTTGATTAATTGTAGAGTTTTGAAGTTTGTATGTTGAGTTAATTGATGAATTAATTTGAAGGTTAGGAGTTGATTATTATGGGTATTTGATTAATTAGTTGATTTAGAGAGATTAAATTGAAGGATAATGATTTTGAGTTATGATTTTGTTTAAATGGTGAAATTGTGTTAGAAATCAGGGGATAACAGTAGGTGATCTGTTGAAATTCTGGGTTTGAGGTTGAAGATGACGAAAATTCAGTTTGGTCCCTCAATTTGCAGAAATTGCAGTTTAGTCCCCAAACTTTGGAAATTTTACAGATTGGTCCCTGGGACATAAATTGAGGTTCTGAACAGAACTGAGGATGATTTAAAGGCAAAATTCCAGTATAATTGATATTTTCAGTTTGGTCCTCCAAGTTGACAAATTACGATTTGACCCCTAATATTTTGATAAAATCACATTTTGGACCTTGGGGCATAATTCAAGATTCTGGACAAAGATAAGGACAAATTATGGATAAATTTCAGTATGGTTATTTATTTACAATTCGGTCCTCAATTTTGGTAAAATTACGTTTTGGTCCCTGTTTTGGAAAATTGTCGTTTTAGTCCCTAAACTTGGGAGATTAAGCCCAGTTTATTTTATGCATTGGTATCTTTTGTTTGATTTGTTTTTGAGTATATTTCATATATTTATTGTAGGTTCTCCTAACGATCCTTAATAGGATTTTTGGGTCTTTCGTCCGACATTCCTTTTAGTTCTATATTTTCCGGGTGAGTGGAATAATCTTTAATATGCATATAATATAAATAAATATGTATGTTGATTATACAATGAGTACAACTAGTAAATTTCTTGCATATTTATATATGTTGCTTTATTTTCCGAGTACTAATTTATTATTGAATTTGCACTCGCAATCTGTTAAAGTAAATTCTATTTGATATGATATACGTTTCTTTGATGATTATGTGAATATTTGTTATGCCTTGATATGGGACTTGTCAGTACTCCATGCTAAAGGAGAATAGTTAGCCTGTGTGCACATAGTATTCTGTTACCTAGCTGGTGAGAGAGGCATCAGCCTGTGGCGATTGATCATCCCACAGTGGTCACCGACGGGTGTCATCTGGTCACCGACGGGTGTCATCTGGTCACCTTCGGGTGTCATCTGGTCACCTTCGGGTGTCATCTGATCTCTGACATGTAATCCACTACGTTATAATAATATGTTACGTTATGATAACTATATGTTACGTTATGATAATATGTTTAGTAAGTATATGTATATGTATATGTATATTAAGATAAATCATCTTACAACTTATTAATATCTGAAATATCTAAAATGTATATTAAATGTTATTCCCCTCACTGAGTTGGTTGAACTCACCTCTCATTTTTAATATTATTTCAGGTTCTTAGTTTATGGGACTTTGTTGAGTGTTTCCGCTTCTTCAGTTCTGGTCGGTATGCCTTGCTTGTTCGCGAGGCTTTCCTTTCAGTTTTGATTTGATGTCTTAGACGCTCCACTGTTACCTTGGTTTAATTAAATTTGGATTTTGACAATGTAATGAGTATTATGAATTATTATTTTTGTTTTAATAATTATCTTTCGATTTCATCAGTATTTGAATAATATAATATTTCTGAATATTATGAGCCGCTGCGTATTTTTGAATAAATTGTTCTTTTGATATGTCCGTTCTGAGGCTTAGCGTAGGTGAGGTGTCCTTTCGACACCGCTCCTACGTTGCCGGTCACGGATCCGGGATTCGGGTCGTGACAAAGGTGGTATCAGAGCCTGGTTTTATTAAAATCTCGTACTCTATTTTATTTATTTATTATTATTCAAAATTTTGTAATAAGTGGAGCATTAGAATCCGTACCGTTTTGTTTGTTGTTTTTGAAATTTTGAATTCTCATCAAGCATGTCTTCTTCCTTGTGATAAATATGCATTTTGTTTTTAGAAATATGCCGAGGGCTAAACATGTAATTAATACCGATGATCAAGAGGACATTCCTATCGCTCAGCTTAGGAAGGAGAGGCGCAAAAAGAGAGTTAGAAACCCTTCACCTCAACCAATTGAAGCAGAAGTTCAAGATGAGGTTGAATTTGAGGGGGACTATGGTCTGGATGTTGGTAAGAACGAGGAGCAGGAATCCCATGATAGGGTATCTTATACTGATAGTGCTTTGGATAAAATTGGACAGGCCATGCAAACCCTGGCTAACCTTTTAACTGAGAAAGAAAAGGAGAAGGATAAGAGTGCATCTTCGACTTCCCATACTGTGCATGGGGTGAAAGTGCCATTGTCAGAGTTCCTTAAGTTGGCACCTCCTACCTTTAAGGGTGTAGATAACTCTGAGGACCCACAACAGTTTTTAGATGCAGTGTGGCGTAGGTGTGAGGCCATGGGGTGCACAGATCATCGTGCAGTGACTTTAGCATCTTTTAGGCTAGAAGGCGAGGTGGCTGTGAACTGGTATGAGTCTAAAAGAGGTGAAAGGGCAGCTAGTTCTCCACCGATGGTGTGGAAGGAATTTTCTGAGATATTTTTGGAGCGTTTTCTACCTGAAAGTATGAGGGAAGCTAGATCATACGAGTTTGAGAAGTTGGTTCAGGGTGACTTGACTGTGACAGAGTATGAAGTGGAATTCACGCGGTTGTCCAGGTTTGCTGGGTATTTGGTACCAACTCAGGAGAGGAAGATCAAGAGGTTTGTTCGGGGTCTTAATAGCTACCTATTCAAAGCTATTGGGGCTCATGAGTTTAAGACGTTCTCGGCCGTAGTGGATCGTGCTCGTGCTATTGAGGCACGAGAGTTAGAGGATGAATTATCAATGGGTTCGGTCAAGAGGCCCAAGGTGGAAAATCAGTTCTCTTTTCATCAGCGGTCTGATACAGGTCCTAACAGGGGACAAGGAGGTCGGCAGTATCCTCATCGTTTCAATAATCTCGGTAAGTATTCAATCTTTTCTATTAAGTTTCGAGGACGAAACTTTTATAAGGTGGGGAGATTGTAATGTTTTGAAAATTGAAAAGATTGGAAAATACAATAAAGCCCTTGGAGGCTTAAAGAGAGGGTATAAATGATTGAGGGGTAGTGTGGTAATTGACCAATGGTTGATAAATATAAATAAGAAAAAAAAAAAAAAAGAGGGATCTGAATATTGGAAGAACAAACCGTAAGAGAGAAGGGAGGAAGAAGAAGAAGAAGAGAAAATAAGGGAAAATAAGGGGAAAAGGAGAAGAGAAGTAGAGGAAATAAGTAAAAAGGTAAGATTTATGGTTTTAAGTGTATAATATGTTAAATTTCGGTTTTGATTAATTGTAGAGTTTTGAAGTTTGTATGTTGAGTTAATTGATGAATTAATTTGAAGGTTAGGAGTTGATTATTATGGGTATTTGATTAATTAGTTGATTTAGAGAGATTAAATTGAAGGATAATGATTTTGAGTTATGATTTTGTTTAAATGGTGAAATTGTGTTAGAAATCAGGGGATAACAGTAGGTGATCTGTTGAAATTCTGGGTTTGAGGTTGAAGATGACGAAAATTCAGTTTGGTCCCTCAATTTGCAGAAATTGCAGTTTAGTCCCCAAACTTTGGAAATTTTACAGATTGGTCCCTGGGACATAAATTGAGGTTCTGAACAGAACTGAGGATGATTTAAAGGCAAAATTCCAGTATAATTGATATTTTCAGTTTGGTCCTCCAAGTTGACAAATTACGATTTGACCCCTAATATTTTGATAAAATCACATTTTGGACCTTGGGGCATAATTCAAGATTCTGGACAAAGATAAGGACAAATTATGGATAAATTTCAGTATGGTTATTTATTTACAATTCGGTCCTCAATTTTGGTAAAATTACGTTTTGGTCCCTGTTTTGGAAAATTGTCGTTTTAGTCCCTAAACTTGGGAGATTAAGCCCAGTTTATTTTATGCATTGGTATCTTTTGTTTGATTTGTTTTTGAGTATATTTCATATATTTATTGTAGGTTCTCCTAACGATCCTTAATAGGATTTTTGGGTCTTTCGTCCGACATTCCTTTTAGTTCTATATTTTCCGGGTGAGTGGAATAATCTTTAATATGCATATAATATAAATAAATATGTATGTTGATTATACAATGAGTACAACTAGTAAATTTCTTGCATATTTATATATGTTGCTTTATTTTCCGAGTACTAATTTATTATTGAATTTGCACTCGCAATCTGTTAAAGTAAATTCTATTTGATATGATATACGTTTCTTTGATGATTATGTGAATATTTGTTATGCCTTGATATGGGACTTGTCAGTACTCCATGCTAAAGGAGAATAGTTAGCCTGTGTGCACATAGTATTCTGTTACCTAGCTGGTGAGAGAGGCATCAGCCTGTGGCGATTGATCATCCCACAGTGGTCACCGACGGGTGTCATCTGGTCACCGACGGGTGTCATCTGGTCACCTTCGGGTGTCATCTGGTCACCTTCGGGTGTCATCTGATCTCTGACATGTAATCCACTACGTTATAAATAATATGTTACGTTATGATAACTATATGTTACGTTATGATAATATGTTTAGTAAGTATATGTATATGTATATGTATATTAAGATAAATCATCTTACAACTTATTAATATCTGAAATATCTAAAATGTATATTAAATGTTATTCCCCTCACTGAGTTGGTTGAACTCACCTCTCATTTTTAATATTATTTCAGGTTCTTAGTTTATGGGACTTTGTTGAGTGTTTCCGCTTCTTCAGTTCTGGTCGGTATGCCTTGCTTGTTCGCGAGGCTTTCCTTTCAGTTTTGATTTGATGTCTTAGACGCTCCACTGTTACCTTGGTTTAATTAAATTTGGATTTTGACAATGTAATGAGTATTATGAATTATTATTTTTGTTTTAATAATTATCTTTCGATTTCATCAGTATTTGAATAATATAATATTTCTGAATATTATGAGCCGCTGCGTATTTTTGAATAAATTGTTCTTTTGATATGTCCGTTCTGAGGCTTAGCGTAGGTGAGGTGTCCTTTCGACACCGCTCCTACGTTGCCGGTCACGGATCCGGGATTCGGGTCGTGACAATCTCTCTCTCGTACATGCAGCAATTGGTAGCAGCGCGGTCCTGGAACCTGAGGATTGCAGCTTGATCAGATTCTATGAGAAGAAGCAAATCAGTCTGATGGTCTAAATTTGTGGATGTTTTACATTTTATGGCCTAGCCATCTGCTTGTTTCGTAATTGTATATTTCCTCCATCTTCCAAGCTGCTTTTGCTTGGATACCCTCTGTATTCTACGTAGGTTCACAAGCTCATGGCCTAACAAAGGAAAAGAGAAGTCACCGCCTGAACATTCCAGCACGCATGTAGACCTTGTAAGGATCTGTTTGTTTTAATAGTGTGGCGTGGTCTGTGTTTTGCTCCATTCATATATTTAAAAATGTTTAGTTAATCAACATATATCATGATTTTGCATGTGTCTTGCTAGAAAGTATCTCTTGAAATCTTGGTTAATTTGTTTTTACAATCTGTATCTTTTCTTAAGCTTAAATTTTCAATCACACCCATGAAAGGTACCACAACACTAAACACACACTAAGTGACAGAACTGACCAATTCAGGGCCACCCCAAGCATCCTCAAGCTCTTTAAATACCTTCCCAGACAAAAAATCCGCACCTTGTTCCCTGGCAGCATCGTATCCTGATGATGATTTCACTGTCCTAAGATATATATATATATATCCTTAAAATGATATATATCTTTGATATATGTCCGTAGCACCAAGGTTTCCCCTTCGTACCCTAATCCCTCATGCTTAAAAATAAACCGGCTAGAACTTGAGTTTGTTTTTCAATAATCACGAGCTAGTTCGAGTCTTTTCAGAGCTATTGAAAGCTTATATGATCATTAATTTTAGAACTAGTGAGATTAGTCCAGTTACACACAAGTTAGCCTGAACACCTGTATTAATAATAAAAAAAAAAGGAAATGTAAGGTCCTATTACCATCAAATAAGTACTTTTTATCTGGCTTCCAATAAGGTCTACAAGAATCACGCAAACACTTCATGATGATCACTGCATCAAATGTAGGCCTTACCTTCACGTCATTGCAACCATAAAGTACTGCAATTATAACTCCTTGTTCTTCTACAACTCGAGTAACAGCTTAGTACAACTTTGGCAAGTCAAACCAAATCACAGCTACTGTGATCAAAGCAATAGGACTTTCACCACCTATTAATTAAGTTTACTAACTCATCATCAAGAGTCGGACTCTAGGATGTTGCGTAGTATGTTATAAATGTTGTTCACTTATAAGGGTGCCATCTCTTGTTCATAATGCTCATCGACCTGGCGTTAACAATTTTTTCTTAGCGTAAGCAAACCTTAGAATGAAATACATTAGTCCAAGAGCCTCTTGGGACACCAATAATTTATGACAAATGGTTTTCTGAATAGGCTGACACGATAGAAATTTTAAGAACATCAAATGGCTTCGCGTAGATTTATTTCTAGTTCTTCCATCACGATGCAAACAATGCTTGAGAGCTCAAGTTTTTATCAATGAAGTCTTAATCTGGTGATATTCACCCTTGCACAGATGGAAATAGATATTTATGAGCTTGAGTGAGTCCTTACCATCTAAAGTGAAAACAAGAAAGAAAGAAAAGTTCAAAGAGGGAGACAAGAGAGCTAACACCAAGAGCTGCTTGACCATTGCCAGTACCAAGTCCCAAATATTGGGAGCTGAGAGCCGTCAGCATAGCCAATCATGCGTTTATCTTTAGTGAATATGCTCTAGCCAATCAGTTGCGTTTATCTTTAGTGAATATGCTCTAGCCAATCAGTTGATTAATGTAATATTGATTTTATTTATATAAAATATATTTATTATTAATAATTTTGTTTATCTTTAATATTCAATTATATTTGATTAATAAATTTAATATTGTTTGATTAATGAATTTAAAATAAAAATAAAGTTTGTAGAACAAAAATACAAACCCAGCATTCATTCATTTGGATGATCTGGTCTAGCTAGCATCGAATTATAGTGCTGCCTGCTTGTAAAACAAACATGTGTATTCTTATCTTCTACGAATAATGATACATATTACAGGAGTGAAACTTTAAGAACAACCCAAAACTCGTTAGTTTTGAAGTAAAGATGTTGAACTTCAACATCCATATTTGTACTAATACAAACACTGTTATTCAATTATTTTATGTTAAACAAGAATTGAAGTACAGTGAAGCTCGAACTTCAAACCTCTAAAGAGAGTAACATTACTCATGTATTCATCATTTTCACTAATTAATTAGAGCTTAACTTTCCCTGCAAGCATATATGTCTTATAGATAACAGTTCTAACCACTTCAGGTCCACCCCATGCACTCTCAAGTTCCTGAACAACCTCGTCAGACAATAAATCCACACCTTGTCCCTTGGCTGTATTGAATGCTGAAAATGACCTGAAAAACTTCAAGCGTCCCTGAAACGACGTCTTCTTTTCCATGTCCAGTTCCAGCGGCTGACCCTCACACCCAACACCTACACTTTCAAAAGGAAATGGAAGCGTCTTGTAACACTCTAATGCATGCTTGAAATTAGGGTTTTGAAAAGGAAACGTTCTCTCAAAGTGGATCGCTAAGAGAATATCAATTTCTGGGCTAAACTTGAATCTCGAGTAGCACCAAACAGCAAATATGCCTCCTGGCTTTCTAAGAACGCGCTTGACGATTGGATAGAACTTTTCTAGATCAAACCAATGCACAGCTGAAGCCACAGTAATGATATCAACCGAATTCTCACCTCCAGCACTAATGCATCATCAGACATCGTTAACGGGGTCTGCAAGTAATGAACTTGGAGATGTGGTATGGCACGCTTCAATTGCTCTTCACTTATGTCAGTTGCTCACTTGCTTGTAGTGTTCAGCAACCTGAAAATGAAAACCATCTCGTACTAATTAAATAGAAAAACTTACACTACAAAGTAATGTCAAACTAATTAGCTAGGTCTGTCAAGAGTAGAGAATTCGAGCGTCTTAAGACGTATCCTATGTTTGGTCTTGTCTGCGATCAGATGTCAGTATAAGATTCTTAAAAGTGATAGCTACGATTGTTCATCTCTCAATTTATTTAGCTGTAGCTTAAGAGAGTGAGAGACAGAGAGAGAACTTACACCAACAGCCGCTTGACCATTGCCAGTGCCAACATCCCAAGCTAAAGAGTGGTCAGGGGTGAGAGCAGCCAACATTGAGAACCATTCGCTTGGATATCTTGGCCTTACATCCACATATATAGCTGCCTGATTGCCAAACAAACCTGCCATGTTAAATCTTGTGAAGTCTGATAGAATATGTGCCTGTTAATGTTTCGATGACCGAGTGAAGGATGTATATATCACGCCATGCATTCTGAGTTTACAAGGAGACCAAATTAAATTATGCAGGAGAGCGACCTGCAATTTGGAGGACTATAACAAGAGTAGCATGTCTACTTCTTGTTGTATCCTATAAACAAGCGGGATTCCTTACGTACTAAGCAGGATTAATCATATCCAGGGAAAAGAGAAGGTGACAGCAACCCTCTAACGTGCAAAAACAAGGAACAAGGAGGCCAAATTAATCTGTGCAAGGGAGCGACTTACAATTTGGAGGCCGGATTAGAAAAAAAAGTAGCATGTCTACCTCTTGTTTTACCCTATAAATTAATCATATTCAGGGAAAAGAAAAGGTGACAGCAACCCTCTAATGTGCAAAAACAGAGAATATATTTTAGCTTTAATCAGAGAACTTGTGATTTAAGGAAGGGCAAGTTGACCTCTCTTCCAAGAATCATCGCTGCTACTAAAGATCAGGTTACTCGAGATGTTTTTCCGTCCAATAGTCACAAGTTTTTTTTTTTTTAAAGTAGACTGATAGTCAAGTAGCGATAGATACCTGCAGTTCTTTTTTGGTGCAATACATGACAGGATCTTTTATATATAGTATTGCAGCAACCGGATGATCTTTTATATATAGATCTTTTATACATGAAAATTGCACATGTAGGAATACAGAAAGAGTTTTATGTCTAGAACTTTGAACTGTATAATTTGTCAGCAGCAGTTGAATGGTGTTTCTGAAAATCTGTACTGCCTTTCAACCGAAAATTGAACTGCTATCTGAGACATTGAAAGGGAAGAACCTGGTTTCATTTCTACCCAGATGAGCTCAAATTGACTATTTCGTAAGTAAAGGGGTTAAACTTCAACACACATATTTGTACATCCAAATGCAAAATACTAATACAAACATTACAATTACAATTTTTTTTAAAAAAGATCTAGTGAATTCACTGTGGCTACCCTTACAGTGCATTGATCATTGGAACAATTCTCTCTCTCTCTCTCTCTCTCTCTCTCTCTCTGTCTTTTCAGCCCTCCAATATTTATTTTTTTGGCTTTTTGTAATTTGCTCTTACACAGTTTATATAATTTGAAAAGACTATCTTAGTCTCGACATAATATATATCCCATCATTGGGTTGCTTCTTGAATTTGTAAAAATCTATTTGATTTTATATATTATTTTCACTAGATAAAAGGATCAAAATTAAATAGGGAGAAAAAAAATGCAATCCTATTCTAAAAAAACTTTTAGTCCCCCCTCTTTTTAGATAATATTTTTCTAAAAGTTTTGTCAAAGTTGTTTTTGATCCCTTTAGTTTCAAGATCAAATGTTATTGCCCAAAACTTTATTTTCTTTCTATTACATCACTTGGTTTGAGAGAGGAAAGAAAGTCAATGAAAAACAATAAAGATAGAAAGTTATCGATTTACCATAATCACTATCATGAAAAATGATAGTTCTTGGTGTCAATAACTCTTTTCAACGAAAAGAGTTAAATTAATATGTTTTTTAACCTTTATCTTACTTGAAAAAACTTATTATGTATCAAAAAGTTTTTTTGAATTTTATGATTGATTTTTTCCCTGTTTAGGACCACAAATGGGTTTTAAAGGCACATAGAGTGCGATTTTTAGTTAAAAGAAAAAATTGGTTGGAAAATAAGTTTTTGAAGTCTAAAAAGTTGAACGTTGAATTTTTAGCCACCATAGTTTGAATCTAGATTTTTTGAATTAAATGATGTGTTGCTTGTTGCAGTAGGCGACCCATCATTTTTTTTTTCAAACAAACAAAAGGGATGGCATGCACAACAAAAAAAATAATAAACCCAGGCACGCCTAGGCTTTCTTGCGAGGCCTAGAATTGTCTAGCTTTTTTTTCATGTTTTTTCCTTTTTGATTTTTATTCGAACCCTCATTTTTAAAGTATTTTTTATTTGCGTTAAATTTTTTTAATTTAAATTTTGATTAAGACCCTAACTTTTATTTTTTAGATTGTTAATTGTTTAATTAAATAGAAAAAAAAACAAGGTTATTAAATCTAGTAAGGGCTGTGAGTTTAAGGAACAAGTTAATTAACTTGGTTAGAAAATTATCTTATTTCAATTACTTTTAAATTATTGCTCTTAATATATATATATATATATATATATATATATATATATCACTACTAAAATAAAGAAAACCCTAGTGGTTCCATGAAAAACAAGATCATATATTTTGATATATAAGTATCTCTCAAATCTCCAACTTGATATTTGATTTTGAAAATAGCATTATGATAATATTAAAATCAAGGGCTAAGTTTTTTGGGTTAAAAAATTATTTTAACCAATTTTCATTTAAAATATATCTAATAATCATCATAAAAATCTTTTTAAACTATTTAACAACTAGAAAACACTCCCAAAATACTTAAAAAAAATAAAAATCAACGAATTAAAAAAATCAAAATGAACCCGATTTTTATACTGTGAATGGAATCCGTAGACACTATATATATATATATTTTTTTGCTGTAAACAGTCCCAAGTGACAACTTTGCCTCTCTTCACTTTTTTGTTAGGAATTTTCTCTCTAAATCACGGATCAAAAAATAAATTATAAATCTAAAATAAAATTATAAAAACAAAAGGGGCTGAAAAGGTAATCAAAGAAGAAAAAAAAGGGTTTAAATGAACTTTTTTCTATGCAAAATTCAGAGCAGCTCTACCTGTCCTCCGTATTCTACACTTCGATCCCTTTTCTTTCATAAAATAAATTATAAGAAATTGTTGATTAATTTAGTCATATAAGTACGAAAGAAAAAAAAAAAAAAAATCTATTCTCATATAAAGGGTTCGACGCCGATTTAAATAAAAGACATTTTAAAAATCAACAACGCCGATTGAAATCTACACTTGTACCTTGGCTATATTGAATGCTACAAGTGTCATCCCCCCCAATTTGTTCCTCACTCCTAACTTAAATGATCTATGCAAACATTAACTCATACCCATCCCCCATTACTGCACTGCTGTATTCATCAATGTCCTGCAAGTAATCGGTGCTCGGAGCTGGGAGCAATATGCTATTCCCATCCCAATGACTGCACAAAGATAACTGCAAAATGCTACCTCCATCAAAAGCAAGCAAGCAACAAGCTTTCGGTTCTAAAGACAGAAGCTTCATCTATCTCAACAGAAAAATGCAAGTTTTCAACAATCAATCAACAGGATGAACAACACATGCATAAACAATTTAATTTCAATACCAAAACAAGATGCCTCCCCGGAAGCAACCACCAAACTCAGGGTTGAATCGACCATTAACAAGCCCCCGAAGCAAAGCAAAACGGGGTTCAGCCCTATATAATTAACATTCATGCTAAACCAAACTATTAGTTCTCTCATACAAAATTGGTAAATTACTGGCGAACAGAGCCTCAATTGCTCCATGAAGATTTTCATCGAGCACTATTTCTATGTATCAAAATCCATTCATCAAGAACAATGCGGGGTAGATCTATCAAAAACCCACAAAAATAACATAGAAATTATATTAGCCAAATTAAGATTCTCATTCACTACAAATGCATATTGAGAATAGCCAAACACACCACCCACTTCACCATGGGCAGGAAAAATTAAGATTTCTCAATTTCTTCTTAAACCCATCACAACAATAGCCAAAAAAAAGAAAAACTACAATCAATCACCGCCGTTTTTTTGAGAGGAAGAACAAGCAACGTCGGATTTATGATCGTGATGATGATGATCGTGATTGCAATCATCATCATCGCTGTCATCCTCATCGAAGGGCTTCTCCTTGTGAAATATACAGCAAATTTTGGAACTTTTTTTTTGCATAAACTCGTTGTCTACGGTGCCTTCTTTCCACGAAACTTTCTTTTTCGGTCGATTTAATCGCAAAGTTAGGGTTTGTGGTTGTTGTTGGGTGGGGTTTTCTAGGATGGTTGTGGTTGCAGAGGCAGGCGGTGGTGGTCTCCTTGCAGCGGCTGTTCTGACGGTTGTTGCGGTGGTGCTCATGGCGGAGGTTCGCGTCGTTTTTGAAAGTGGAAGGATGGAGAGAAGGAGAAACGCAAAACGCGAAACGCAACTGCCTTGTATTTGTTTTTATATATATTATTTTCCATTTTTTATTCGCGAACCGACAACTGGAATCCGCATATTCTGTATTGGGTACTTCTATTTGTAAGAGGTGCAAATTAGTCCTTCAAATCTATTGCAAGTTATATTTGAGTATGTTATAATATAAGACTTTTACTCGGCGGAGTTATGATTTTCAGTTTGATTTTTACTAAAAAAAAAATCAAACTTATTTTTTTTTAAAATCAATTAATTTTGATTCGATTTATATGGTTAAAAAACAAATAAAACCAAAATTTTTTGTGGATTTTCTAATTAATTAATTTGATTTTTTTTCTCAATCCGGTTTTTTTAATTTAATTAATTTTCAGATTTTTTTTTCTCACCCTAATTTTACTCTAAAATTTCTTTCGGTTTGCTAATTCTTTTTTACACATGATACATTTGTTGTCATTTTAATTGGCTAATTATAGTAATTTGAACCCAAGGCATTTTGGATTTGAATTTTGGACCTTAATATTGTTTCTAAATGGAATTTAATCTCAGTTGATGCCGAAATTAGTTCAAAAACATGCTTCACTATTGAATCAGATCGCTCTAAAGATGAGATTTAATCTCGATTCTTTGTTGTTTTTTACGACAATTTAATCGTTTCTTTTCTACCAAGTCCTTAACTTCTAATCAAATTTCCAGTTTCACCCACCATGGACAATTATAAATGCATTTAAAAATGGTAATTTACAAAAAAAACAAACAAAATAACAGTCAATTTTAGTCAAGGGACTAACTTATGATTTCCAAAACCAGAAGGACTCTTAACTTCCATAATCATAAGAACACAGGGCCTAAAATTATGATTTACTCCATATTCAGTTGTTCAAAAAAACTTTGCTGTAAGATATTCATACAAGAACAACAACACAACAGCAGGTCCCTGGAATCAGAGAAGGCAGCTTGGAGGAGATGGAAACAATTACAATGCATGCACCACAGATAGAATAAAATTAAAAAAAGAAAAAGAAAAAGAAAACACTAAAAAGGGGACATTTCCATTTCCAATTATACCATCCAGATGCATTTAGCAAAGTAGTTTGTTCAATCTCTCATCCTTCTACCAATCACAAATTAACACACCCCATTAACTACTTATAATTTTAGAAGCTTATACCTTATGCCTATTATCATAAACTACTTATTATCATAAAAATAATCTAATCTTATTCAATACTTGTCTTTATTTAGGATACATAAGAATCACCTTAACCTTTATAATCCAAGAGGCGGGTATCGTGGAAGCATGGAACATTGAAGAGCACTTTCATCATCAATGAACAAGAGCTTGGTGCCTGTGGAAAAGGAGTTGGAAAAGGAATTCGAACCGCCAGCTGCAGCAACCAAGGACACTTCAGCTTTTATGAATTTGTAGTAACCCTTTGGTTCATGGACTTTGCTTTCAGTGCCTATAAATGTTTTTGCCTGTCAAAGAGAAACACGGGAACACATCTGAGAAGCTTCGATTGAATGCTCTCTTATCAGATAGCACATCATTCTTAGACTTAACTTCGTGTAACACTTTACCAAAACCAGTACTCTAGATCAGTTTCCCGGAATGAATATTTTGGAATCAATTCAGTATGTAGGGAAAGTAGAGTACAAGAGGTTAACCACTGAAAACTCAACAGTTCTTAGCTTGTTTGGCAGTGTGGTTGCAGTTGCTTTTCAAATAACATTTCGTGCCAAAATACATGCCAATGATGTTTTTTTATTTTTTAAAAATTATTTTTGACATTAACACATCAAAATGATTTAAAAACACTAAAAACATATTAATTTGAAGTTAATAAAAAAATAAAAAAATTCTAAATTTTTTCAAAAACGCTTTTAAAACGCAGAAACAAAACCTGAGGCAAGTTTCCTAGAATCATTTTTTATCCCTTGCCTTGCACAGAAAGACTGATGCAGCATACACAAGAAACTGAAGAGCATCAAACATGTGGCTACTTCAGAACTTAAAAGTTGTACAGTCCAAGCTCGAGCATAGAAGCATATGACAATGATCCAGATTCCAACGGAATGACTTGTGCAAGTTACAACAGAGAACAAGGAGTGATTGAGCACCATACAAAATTATGAAAAGAAATCAACTGTGGAAATGAAATATAGTATGTAAGAGGTCAAAGACTGTATGCTTCATCTTGTCTGGTCTTCCAAAAGCATGAAGAAACAGTGGCAGTCAAAATAGAGCGGAAAAGGGAACTAAAATCTCCTTTCACCCAGTAGCCTACTTTCTGAATCATGCATAATGGCATTATAGTTTTGAATAAGAGAATAGCATCTTCAATTAAGCGAAATAATAAAAAGAACTATCTCTTTTCAAACTCAAACTAAGGTCACATAGAGAAGGCTTGGCTCAATTTTCGGACTTCCCTACTGTGATGGCATGATGATGATTTTGGAAATACATATAAAAAGTGTGATTACAAAGTTGCTAAACAATTGGCTAGCCCACTTGAAGAGCTTCATCAGCACATCGTATCCATACAAGAATCATGGAAATTAAGATCAAAATGCTAGGAAACATGCCTCACTGACAAAGTTAGAAACATGAACGCTGTGCTCTGAAGTAAATCCTAGAACCTGATTTTGGTTAATCAGCCATCAAACAATAAGTTCTCATTTTATTCAGAAACAGAACATGGTGGAAGCCATCACATTACATCTCATAGCTAATTCCTTTAGCCACCTCAGTTGTCCATACCTTCTCACTTTTTTTGTGACTTTCACACAATATCCAAAACGTTTTTTTACAGATATCCACATGACTTACGGAGAAGGAGCAATTAAAAATAAATAGGTTGATTGCTCAAGAACAACTGGAACAGTAAAACATAATGACATGATGACACGAACCATCTAGTTTAGATAAAGTAAAGTAAGACTGCAAAATAACAATTTGATATTTATTTACCAGAAAACAAAAGAAAAAGAAAATGAAAATAAGCATCCAATAAAGAAGACCTACCTTGGTGAAGGCAAACAAGTTGAGGCAGTTGAGAAGCCAGCAAAGACATTTGAGTAGGACTTGGTCAAGTATGAAAAGTTGTCACTAGGAGGTAAAGCAGGCACCCGTTCACCTTTCTTCAAAAGTTCTTGTAAGTTCAGTCTCTGCATGTTCAAGACAGCTCTCGACTCCTTCCAAACAAAGGCAAGAAGACCATTTTGAATTACAAAGAGGGAACCAGGCTTTGAGCCTGGATATCTGAAACCATACCCATTCGCTATACCCTCCCCTGCAAATGCATGCTTAATGGTCAAAGGAAAGGAATTTGCATCAACATCCCAAGGAAATGGATCCTGTGAAGGCTCATCAATATTTACAACGAACATTGCTGAGCCATTTGGATGCAGAACATAGTGGGTGCCTTCTAATATCTTGGTAGCAATGAGATTTCTTTGTCCCTCAGACTCCTCGTAAGTGATCAAAAGAAAGAACAGAGCTTTTCCAGGCTTGTCTTCAGTGGGCTTCCCGGGAGGCCAACCAAAAGTCCCTCCCCACAAACCAGCATATTCTTGATCAGCTCTTGGAACTCGCATGGGTAATTTGTATAGGGCAAACTGACTGTCATGGATATTCGGCCATGCTCGATAAGAAGATAATCTCATCTTAGAGGCATGTAAAGTCAACCCTATTGTGTCCCCTGACCTTAAAAACTCATGCAGCTGTGCATGTTTACTCTCTCTGCTTGAAGAGCTGTGCTTTGAATGTGCGTGGCTACCATTTACGGAGGGGGACTTCCCCAAAATATGTCTGATGTATGCTCTGAGATACCCACCGAGGGTTTTCTTTGTGTTGGATTGCATCTGATTATCATCCTCATTCAGAGACGCACCTGACCGATCAAGACTCTTTCTAATCTCACTCCATTGCAGTTGCGTAGGATTAGAAGGCACTTCAGGAGCTTCCTTCCAATTAAAGCCTTGACCAAGCTTACAAATTTTCAAAAGAAATGATCTCCGTTCAAATAAGAGTGCTATATCTTTCTGAAAATTCTCTTCATCATTCCTCAACCGAGGAAATAGCAGCCTGTTTTCAAAATCGGGTACCTTTTGACCAACTTGGCTTGTGACAACCTCAATCAACTTTCTTCTGTCACTAAAAGACAAGCGGCTAAAGGGCACCTTGGCCTCACATTGTATAATCAACCTCTGTGACCATGACAATCCATTATGAGACCTAGAAAGCTTTCTTGCTAGCTCCTTATCTGAGTTATAAGCAAAGCTTTTATTAGGGAATAATTGACCCTTCTGTTGCCTAGGCTCAACCTCAAGCAACAGGACATTGCATTTCCTCCCTACAGACTTGACTGAACCAGGATAAACATGGTCATTCCCTTTCTCTCCCCCATGTAGGAAAAATGAGGTAGAACCATCAAGGTCACCTATTATTTCAAACACCGGTGCCCATAAAATAGGACCTTCCTCGATTCCTAACGGGCCCAACTCCTGTGGTAAAATCCGGCATCCAACGACAGATACAAAACCAGGCATGACATACACCACATTACCAAGCTCGGGATTTTGGTGAACCCAAATTCCAATTAATGGCTTAACACTAACAAGGAAGCGACACAACGCCCTATAAGATGATACACCCTTCCGCCACTCCATAACATCCTGATGAGAGATAATTCCTACCATGTCACATTGGGTGCTCCAAACTTTCTCGGATGCCACAAGATCATATAAGCTTCGGCAGCCAAGACTTAAAGTACACATGTCCCTTGGAGAAAGGGACCGTGATATGATGGCAAACACATCATCAGGAAGCCCAAGAAGCAGGCTTGAACCACAAAATTCAGGCATCGCACCACTTCACCTGATTATTTATGGCTTTATCAAGCAATTCAAAATTTTATTATGCCTCTATTAGCATAAACAGCACAATTCACTGAATACTAGATATTCTATAAACACAATTAGGACCAAACAAATCAACAACCAGCTGATTTAACAATAGAAGCTAAAAAGAAACATTGCCTCACCCTTGAAAACCCAAAAGAATCCATCTTTCTCCAATCAATTCAATCAAAGTAAGCAGATCCAAGCCTGGAAGGTGACATGGGTCTGCCACAGATGCTCCAGTTCTTGCCTTTAATAAACATGCATGGCATCAAAAGGTACAAAAAGGAAAAACTAGGTTTATCTCAGATTCACCAAAACTAAAAAGGGTTTTTTTTCAAATTCTCCAAAACTCTACTGGGTAGGTCTGTTGCAAATTCTTAATTTCAGACAAAAAGATCGGTTCTTTAAAAGAAAATAACAGTGACAGAAACACTATGGAAATTTGCTATGAATCCTGCAGCTATTATCGATAGAAAACAAGGAACAAAAACATAAGATTTAACGTGTTTCGAGAATATGGCTACGGAAACAGAGACAAGTAGCTTTATTTTCAATTTAGAGTTACAAAAGAGTATATTATTGGAATGTATGTTTTTATATTTTAAAAATATTTTTTAAAAATGATTTTTTTAATTAATATCTTTTTATATTTTAATATATTAATATTAAAAATAATTTTTAAATAAAAAAATATCATTATAATACATTTAAAAAAAACTTTAAAAAATAATTATTATTATATTTTAAAACACCACCTATATTAGTAATTCTCAATAATACCCTTTCTTTGAGCCACAAATTAGAACAAAAATTGAATAGAAAACCTCCTAGCATCAGTGTTGGGTGTTGGGTGGCGGCCTGTCAGGTCATCTCCTCCACCTCCACTGAACAGCCAAAGTCCACACCCCACTATCTTGCTCTGCTTTGCTTGTTTTTTACTATCAAGCTTTCTCAAAGGAGAATGATGGAGATTACGAAAGAAGAAATTGCCTAGAAGCTTTGGTTTCATCAAGATTCGTCCTTGGTTTTTATTAATTGTTTTCTTGGGGTCCCTCACACTTTCTCTCATCTTGTTTTACTACCATTACATAGATCCATGTCTGGATTAGCCAACCAGACTAAATCTAGAAGCCAAGAAGATGTCCCAAAACTTGACATTATTGTCACTGTAATTAGCCCAACGATTCCTCCATGTGGAATCTCTTGCTTGCCTCTGGCCCCTCACCCTATAGTGCATGCATGATTCAGCCTCCGATTGAGACATTAATCGAATTTCTTGTTTCTTCTTTATCTGCTTTTCCATCTATACACTAAATTTATTTTGTGCCTCAAGTCCCATTTATGTATATTATAAGAGGTCTTGGGCCCAAAATTCTTCTTTATAAATAAAAAAAGAAGTTAAATAATAGAGCATTCATGCTTTAATTGAAGAATTTCGTTGATGGCTGCTTTTAACAATAAAAGGCTACACTTATGAGTTTGGTTTGGAGATGGGATAATTTAGACCAGGTCGTGGATTGTGATGGAGGTGGAAGCTTTGTTTTTGAGAGCCACTTTTGACTTGGAAGTCATGCAAAGAGACTTTGTGATTTTGTTGCTATCACTGACCCTTTATTTTGATCAATTTATTCTTACGATTATGAAAGCCTAAAGCCTTTCAATTTTGTCATGACATGGAACGGGAATTTGAAGATCGATTTGTTGACCATGGTGATATATAGATCTCTACACGCTGGCCTTCCACCTACAAATCCATACGCCTGGTCAATGTCCTTAATTCAATCTTAGGCTGCTACTTCCATGTTCTTCACCACAACAGGACTCCTCACATGGTGTTTCCCATCAGACCAGGTTATCTCTCCAAACACATAGTCATTACTCTTAAACCCTTTCTTAGCCTCTAGAGTGACCTTGAACATTTTCTCTTCGTTTATCTTATCGAACTTCAAGCTTCTTGGCTCAACCTTCACAGATATGCCTCCAGGTGCCCTGATATTAACTCTATACAAGCTTGGAGTCCCCACGTTCTTCAAGGTTCGGGACAACGTGGTCTTATTGCTTGAGAGATTCGGGACAGTAATGGATGGATAGTTGAAATCCAGCAGACCATTGTTCTGCGACGGGCATATGTATGGCTTACCAATAAAAAGTGACAACTGGGTTGAGTTATAGCCAATGGAGCATAGAAAATTCACGTAATCTTTAGTCGTTAGGTCATAGACCAAGCCTGGGTCCATTGCACGGCCAGGCCAGATGTGCCCGGCACCATAATTCAATGGGTTTGCCTCAAGAAGAGAAGCATTTGCAATAGGCTGCTTCACATTACTGATCGTTGTCGCTGAAATGTCATAAGCAACCACTCAAGCTATCAGAAGAGAAGCACTTGGAGATGCTAATGCGAAGAGCAGAAAAGCACTAACCCGTTGTCATGATTGCAGATTTAATTGCAGCAGGACTCCACTCAGGGTGCATAGTCTTGAGAAGACCTGCGATTCCGGAAACATGGGGGCATGCCATTGAGGTTCCAGATATAAAGTTGAAATGTACTCGGCGCCGGTCTCCTGGCACATCAGTTGGCCCTGATGCTCCGGTGAAGGCAGCTAGAATATTGACTCCAGGTGCAGTGATGTCGGGCTGAAATCATCACATGCACTCTCACTATAAATCATCACATGTGAAACTGTTAAGAGTACGTACCTTAAGGATCTCTGGGGTGATGAAGTTAGGCCCAGGAGATGAAAAATCAGCCATGACAGGTGCAGCCACTCTTCCCACCTCCGTGGCGCCACTTATGTAAGCTACAGGTGACCTGAGTGAAAAGAGAAGTTCCAAGAGATTCACAGGATCACAAACGATAGATTGTTCAGGGCATTATCGACTGAAATCAACCGAGTTTAATTGTCTGAATTAACTATTAACATAGACCTTACTTTGTACTATAGACATAAGTTAAAATGGAAAGTCCGTCTGCAGAGACAATGGAAGTAGGAACAAAGTGTGCCCGAGGTCGGATTTGTTGAATTATCAATCGGTTAGCAAGTATCACCCCAACACCACCAGCTTGAGAAACAACCAGACTCTTTTCTACATCAGGATCTTCGTTGCGAGTACAATATACAATTTTTCCTTTAACTTTAAAGGGGTCAAGGGATCCGATGGAGCAATATTTTCTGCCAAAGACAACAAGATAAGAAATATGAACCTAACAACTACAGAAAATGTAATTTTGGCTGAGAACAAAATTAGTTTGCTGCTTACGCTTGATTACTGGAAACATTGGCAGCTTTAGCATCCACCGAATTGATCAAGGGGTAAAACTTCCCAGCTGGTTGCGTGTTGGTATTAAAACTCACACCCTGATTATCTAGAAATTAATTTAGCAAATTCTTGGATCCCATGATAGGTAGAACAATTTACAAGGACTTGCTAAAGATATGAGCTTACAGAACGAACCTTGTATTGTTTGTTATTTCCAAGGATGGCATTAGATGTGAAATCCCTACTGATAGTGCTACAAGCAACTGTAAGAATCCAGGGAGCTACATTCCCTACGACTCCAGGGTCAGGTCCTTCATTTCCAGCAGAGGCAACCACAAGAATCCCGCGCTCCACGGCAAGAAATGCTCCAATTGCAACCCCATCAGTAATGTATTCTCCCGGACCGGATCCAAGTGACACGGAGAGGATATCGACCCCATCATGAATAGCAGCTTCAAAGCCAGCCAACACATCAGCATCGCTACAGAGGGGCCAGCAGACCTTGTATGAAGCGACTCGCGAGTTGGGCGAACCACCCTTCGCTGTTCCATAAGCTGAACCAAGTAAGTTTGCCCCCGAAACAAAACGACCTCCAGCAGTGGATAGAGTGTGGGTTCCATGGCCATCATAAACTCGAGCGCTGTGGTATGAAGAATCATGTGTTTCTGCAGCTTCGTAGCCTTTGCTAAAGTACCTTGCTCCTATAAGTTTCCTGCTAATAACAACATGTCTTTTATGTTACTAATCTTACTATAGGAAACCGAAGAATTTGTCCGCGGTTCATTATCAGAGGCAAAATGAGTAGTTCAGGTCAAGAAAAGAGCTCTGGCCTTGAGAAAGAAATTAAAGTACCTGTTGCATTTAATCCCATCATTTGGATCACAGTATCCTTTCCATTTAGATGGTACAGGTCCCATCCCCTCATCGTTGAAGCTTTGGGATTCTGGCCAAACACCTAGCATCATGCACAGTCAAGAATAATAGATTGAAAATTAACCATCATTGGAGATTTTTCTTTCAGATGCAAGGTAGCTGTACCTGGTCCAAAATAATTGAATGCAAGAAACATTTAAATTAAGAAGATGAAATGATATGAAGGAGACTTGACCAGTTCTATGCATGTACACAGACATGTAAAATTATAATTACCACTATCAAGGGTCCCGATAATTACGTCTTCACCAAATCTTGCCTTTAGCCACATAGAATCAGCTGGAATTTCTCCATTTCTTTCCAGTCCAAGAAAGCCCCATGAATTTGTTGTGTGTAATTGACTTATTCGGTTTCGAGAAACTGATACAACTTCTGGATGCTCTGGAAACGTATTAACAAGACCATAATTGTAATATTATCAAGGATTGCACGACATACATGCTGAACAATTATAATAGTATTATATATACTTGAAATTTCAGCTGCTTCTTCATCTTCCAGTACTGCTGCAAAACCGTTAATATAACGAGTGTAGGAGTAAAAGATGGCTTGTTTCGCCTTCTCCTTGCTGTCATAACGAATTCAAACTTGATCATCAGTATTAGAACAACCAAATACACCATGGATCACAGATCTGAAATTCTCAGCACTGCATCACCTCTTCATACAAGAACCCAAAAGTTCATGATGGGCATCGGCTACCCTATCCAGGTCAGTGGTGGAAGGTTCAGAAGCATAAGATTGTCTCCCAAGGTAAACCACATAAGACTGTACGTACACAGACATGGGTATCACTGTCAGTAGCAGAATTATAACATAAGAGAGATTGCAAATGTAACTTGAAAGACTAAACGATCAGACAACATTAATGCATGCTAGCTTGCCTTTTTTGCAGCCAGAATTGGACTCTGCAAGGTTGTGAAAAGAGTGAAAAACAGAAACAGAGAGCAAGAAGCTGTCCTCCTGCCCATGCTTGCTTTACTTTTTGCTCCACAAGAGAATAACGATTAACACAAACCCTTTATGCAATATCACAGCATTCTAAAATTACCAAATAAAATAAAAATGCACAATATAATTAAAAGATAGAAACATGAAATAATAATAATTTTTTTAGCAGAATTCTTATTAGATTTTAATGAGTCCAATATTATTTTCTCCTTTGTGTCTCTGTTCACTGTACTTTAAATATCTAGTAGTTTGGGATGGTTTTATGAGTTGTTTTTTTACATTTTGTAATCATTGAGGGGCTTATATGTGATTTCATCTGTCGTGGAAATTTGGTAATATCAGAATGGAACCCCTGTAGATCAAATAAGTGGTTTCCATCTTATCAACCCTCGTCTCCTTCTCCTTTACTTTCCATTTCTCTCACCCTCAAAACCACGAACGTCAATATGGCTGAGCATTTTCAGTCGTGTACGGTTTTGAATTAAAATAAATAATTAATTTTTTTTTAAGTTTTTGAATCAAATTAAAAATTATTTTAAATTGATTAGTTTTAATTTGGTTTAATTTGGGTTTTTTTTTATTCCAAACCAGTTTAAACTAAAATTATTTTGGTTGAATTTTTTCAAAGTTTTTTTATTAGCCATATTTTTCCAAGACATTTTGGTTTTTTCAACAAGTATGATTTTTTCTTAAACCTGTTAGGCATGCATGATATTTAGAAAATCAACCTTAATATTTTTTTTGTTAGATCCTTGCCCAAAAATTAAACTTGGCAAAAAGATACACGAAACAAACAAAAATGAAATAAAAGAAAGGAAGTAATTTGGCTGCAAAAAAAAAAAAAAAAAAACAAAAGGGAGATAAAAAGTTATTGAAATGTAAAACCATCAAATCATTATTATATGAACGAAATTACAAAAAGTTTATAGATCCTAACCATCCATCTTTATCTTTATTAAGTGGTAGAAGTCACTTTTCCTTTTGTTTTAGCTGGTTAACCTCCCTCTCAACATTTCTCTTTTCGAGAACTCTTATGTTAACCTTTTATTCAGCTTATAAACCCTTTCTTTTTAGTTCAGTGATTTCAATTCCTCGCTTGTGTCTTTCCTTTCTAGAACTATCTAATTTCAAGTGTGCCTTTGATCGAGAGGATAGAGGAGCATAGATTTTAATAGTTATGGAGCATGGAGGAGAAGGAGGCAATTTGAGAGAGACAAAGAGAGGCGGAGCACAGGGAGGGGGCGGTTGGGAATACTGATTTAGGTTTAGGGTTAGAAAAAAATATCTTTTTTATACCTTTTTTTTTTCAAGTGCTGGTCTAATTGAACCGATTCAATTCAATAGGTTTCAGACTTTGGAAACCAAACTAAACCGAATTTTTTTTTATCATTTTCTAATCGATTAATTTAGTTTTTTGTCTTGGTTTGATTTTTTTTTTTTTTGCTAATTTTTTTCTGGTTTTCTCAATTTAATTGGTTATTTGATTTTTTGCTCACCCCTAAACGTCAAAGCTTTAAAGAAAAAGAGTCAAAGCCTAAAAAATAACCTCAATGGTCTTCATTTTCTCTCTCTCTCTCTCTTACACACACACACACACACCAGAATATGAAAAGAAATACTTAGTACATGATGTTGTTATACTTGAGAATGATTTAAAAGATTAGGTCATAAGTTTCCAGCCTATATACTGTTTTTATGAAAAGATCAAAGAAATATATAATATAAACAGATTTCTGATGTGAATGAACAAGGCAAGACCAACAATGTCAGGATCCTTGATCAAACACAAAGCATACTTAACATACATAAAATATAACAAGAATGTAAATAATGAAAATAGAGTCTTATTTAAATTTGTAATGTAAATTAATACAAGAGATATTGGGTACAGAGGAGAGTGGATATATATTACAGGTATGGGTTTCAAGGGAAAATAAAATTTTATTAGGGAAAATGATACTCTGCCTTCTGAAGATTTAGGAGTCCCCTTTTATAGACGAGTTGACATGGAATAGGCCAAAATGTCTTGTTGGGAAAGCTTAAAGATTCCATCAGAACCCATGTGGTATTGCTGTGAACCCATATGGTATTGCCTGCCATGATTGGGTGATGACAAAATGGAAAATGCCCATGTTTTTTGTGGGACTTTCATCTATTGTCTTTTTGCCACCGACACTGGATTATTTGCTAGTAGTAGCAGCTAATATTTGTAAAAGAAAGCCTAAAAAAAATGGGCTTAAAATAAAAAAGGACTTAAAACAGGTGAGTCAAAAAGATATGGCTCTAAACAGATGAGCCTGAGAAAGCTTGAAAAATACTTTTTTTTTTTTTTAATGTTGCTTGATAGGTGGTAGGATACCAAAACAATCTTCATTATCATCTCCAAGGGAAATGGCAGGAGATATCAATCTAGATGAGCTGGATTGGGACAAGATCATTTTCGGGTCTTGGCTTTGTATAATGCTTTGAACTATTTGTAGGTATTCTTCTTCAGTTTTAGCAGAGGTAAGGAGAGCTGTTGTTTGAGCCTTTCTGGCTAGAAACTTTGATTGAGGATGATGATCAATGATGGGAGTTGTTTGATGTTTTTGTAACCATTCTGTAACAGCTAATTTGGAACTTTTGGATTCAGCTGCAAAAAAATCCCACTATTTGATTTTGAATTTACAAACAAGAACTAGATGTCCGTTTTGTATATTATAATCATAAAACCATGAACATACCCACGACACAAAAAATTTTATACAGAAAATAAGCAGGGAAGAGAACTTCCTCTTAGAAGGAGCTGGTTAAAAAATATTTTTGAAATGGAGGTAGCTGTTTTCAACTAGAGGATGGCCTTTGAGGTAGTCAACATGACAACCATAGTAGTCTCACCATTGGAGGAACCAGAGGGGGAGGTTTGTAGTATTCATGTCATTATGGAAGTAGAAAAGCCAAGAATGACTATGGTTTGGATTTTATAGGAGGAAGAAATTGAACCATGCATGTTGGTAATCCCAGTACGTATAGAAAGTATTGAAGTCCTAAGGGTTTGTACGAAAGTGTATGGGGAAGGAAAGAGGTTGATGTAAGGGTTGTCCCCAGTTTTTAGGGTGAATGACTTTGTGAATGATACATGTAGAATATGTCGGTTCAGTGTGATCAGAATGAAGTTTGAAGTGTTTGAACTTGACAGAATTCATAATCTCAAGGATTGCGGTATAATAGGATTGTGGTTTGGCTAAATTTCAGGGTTTGTAGTACCAATTTGAAGGGAAAATTTTGGAAGCGGCAATGAAAGGGTTTTCATGATAAAATCCTTTCTCCGTAGTTAAAATATTTTGGAAAGTAGTTTTGAAAATATATTTGGATTTGATTTTTAGAAAACTGGTTTGTTGTAAAGAAATGAGGGGTTTTGAAGTAAAAATACCTCCTTAAGGTTTTGAAAGTGGTTTGGAAATACTACCTGTTTGAGATACGGAGTCACTGAAGGTCTGTTGAGACACTTTTTGTAATGCCAGGAGTAATTATGGTGATTTGGATATAGTGTCAACCCAATGTTGAACTGCGTCTGTTTGTACCTGTTGGGGTTTTATAGTTTCTTCTTCTTCAATAATTGCCTCATACCAGGGTTTGATTGGTTTGACAGTTAAGATAGCTGAAGACATGAGTTTTGTAAAGGGCTTGGGGCTCTCTGGTTTTGTAGGTTGGGCTTAAGGGGCTTTCCTCTTGTCTTTGGCCTTTGCTTTCGGAGGCATCAAGACCTGTTTTGAAGGAATTCTCGGGTTAAGAAATCAAGAATGGAATTTGAATCTCCTTTAATGTAGATAATATTGAAATAAAAAAATGCTTAAAATAGCTTGCCATTTGGCAAAAATCTGTTTTGAAGCAAGATTTTGGACATCTTTTTGTAGAACTTCTTTTGCGGATTTGCAGTCAACACATAAAAGAAATTTTTTATTTTGTAAATCACTTTGAAATTTTTTAATACAGAGAATAATTGAAAGGATCTCTCTTTTTTTTTAGTAGAGTACTTTTTCTGGCAATCATTCTAGTGGGCGGATGTGCATTGGAGGATCTGCTTTTTGTCATCTCGAACTTGTTTGAAAATTCCGCCATAACCTAGGTCAGAGGCTTCGGTCTTGACTATTTTAAGAGCTAACGGGTTAGCTAGATGGATGAGGGGAATGGTTTGAACCTGCTTCTTAATCTGTTTAACTAGGTCGGTATGGAGGTTGGTCTAAGAAATAAGGTTTGTTTTTAACTTGTCATGTAAAGGTTTGGCTAGACGGCTAATATTGAGGTAGTAGTCTAGAACATAATTAAGACTGTCTAAAAACCTTTGCAATTAGGTTTTATTGGTGATCTTATCAGGAAATTTGTTTGTAAAGGTAATAGACCTCTCTATTGGTGTTACGGTGCCTTGACAAATATAATGGCCTAGGAAACAGATAAGATTTTGGAAGAGAGAAATTTTTGTTTTAGAAACAACTAAACCATTTTGTTTTGAAGTATGAAAGAAAGTATATAGATGTTTGAAATGTTGATCTATGGAATGTGAAAAAATAAGCACATCGTCAATGTAAACAATGCAGAATTTTAAATGTGCATTGAAAATGTCATTCATGATGTGTTGAAATTCAGATGGAGCATTTTTTAGTCTAAAGGGCTTGACATTCCATTCGAATTGGCCAAAAGGAACTATAAAAGCAGTTTTGTATCTATCTTTGGGATCAATCTGGATTTGCCAAAATTCGGATTTCATATCGAACTTAGAAAATATGAATGCAGAGTGCAATTTTTGTAACAAATCTTTTTTGTTAGGGATTGGATATCTGATCCATTTGAGAGCAGAATTTAGAGGTTTGTAATTGATCACAAGTCTTGGTGTGCCTCTTTCAATTTCAAAGTTTTTATTCACATAAAAGGTTGCATACAACTAGGGTGATCGAGACTTTTGAATAAGACCTTTAGACTCGAGATCATGGATTTCAAGTCTGCAATGTTGTTCTAAATCAGCATTCATTTATATAAGTCTTGCTTTTGTAGGTATTAGTTTTTCTGAAAAAGTTTCTTCATAGGGAAGATCAATGATGTGTTTTTTTCTTTTATAGAAAGCATTAGGTAAGTCTAAATAGATCCATTGTTCAATCTTATTTTATAAATCAACGATTTTCTTTGGTAAATCAGGGTTTTGTAGTTGTTTGTTTATACGACAAAAAGAAACATGGTTTTGTAAATCATGTAAATGCTATTGATTTATTTGTAAAACATGGTTCAATCTTATTTCTAGTCTTAGACTTCTCTAAGAATGGGAAAACAAGTTTGATGCTATTGATTTTGGAAGTAATACAATTCTGATGTGCTTGATATGGAGTGATCATGTTAATGAATGGAGTGCCAAGAATGATGGTATGATTAATATCTTTTGTAACAACAAAAAATGTTTTAAGAGAAATGCCTTAGTTGAAAACATAGGCTTGAGTTTTTCTTGTATTATGTAATTTTCAATTATTAGCAGCAAAGAGTTTTTCAAAGGTATTTTGTAAAAATCATTTTGGAACCACTCCTTTTTTTATGTTGTTCAAATCTACACCTGTATCAAATAAGGTAATGGTGTCAAGTTTGAAATCTTCTGAGAAAATAAGAGTAATTCTAATTAAATATTTTTTGAAAGATATTTGTGTTAATACGTTTAGGAAATCATCTCGAATATGCTCAATATTTGTAATTGCATGTGGTAATGCATGAGATTCAATGGTTTGATCTTATACATCAAACTCAGTATCAGACTGGCTTTCTATTTTGGACAGAAGATGTTGTAGTATGGCAGAGCCTTTTTGTTGAGCTTGTTTGAGGGATTGTAATTCGGATTTGAGGGTTTTTATCTCAAAATGTAATTCTGGAATGGTAACTGTGGTTTTGGATTTCTTTTTTGTTAAAGATCTTTGTAAGGTCATAGGTATTGGTGCTAGTAGAGGGTAATATAGAGCGGTTTAGAGGGTTAGATGATGGAGGGTGCTCTGGTTGGTTGAAGTCTTTCAACAATTTTTTCAAGTAGGTTTTTTTTAAGTGAGGATCATCAAGTCTTTTGATAGCCTCAAGAATGAATCCCTGGTCTTGGGTCAAAACGTTGATTTGTATGGAATTTGTAGAGGTATCTAAAGTAGCACTGGTAGTTGCTATTTCATCGATTTGAAATTCTTCTTCAGAAGTGTATGAAGGAGAGTGGTCAGTGTCTGTAGCTTCGATGTAGAGATTTTGTATTTGGTTGATGGTATCTTCATCTACTTAGAGCTCATGAAATTTGGTATTGACTTTGTAGAAACGGGATGTATGTCCTTTTTGGTTACATTTGTAACAGGTAATGTTTTTTAGGTCAAATTTTGTTTTGGGTTTTGACTGGAAAGGTCTTTAGGGCTTGGTAAATTTATAGGGCTTTTTCTAGTAAGGTTAATCTGGTTTGGAATAAAACTGTTATCGGTTTTTATGGGCTGATTGTCTATAAAGAGGTTTGTGGTTCAAATATTTTTTGGGTTATGAACAGTTTCCACTGCAGGAAGGTTTTTTGGTGGAAAGGTCGAACTGGTGACAAAAACTACCAAGTTCTTGTCTGGTACATTTCATTTCCCATTTTAGATGCTTCTGGAGTTTAAGATCCTGATAGATCTTAAGACCTTCTTTTTAGGTGAAGCTTACAAGTTCACCATATGTGAGTTGGTCATATAGTATGGTTTTTGTTGTAAGGTATCTTTGATTTTGTTTCTAACCTTTTCTCTTAAGAGAATAGGTAGGCTTGCAAGGAATTTCTCTTTCCAAAAGGGTTGGTTTGAATCTTCCCTAAGCATGACACGGGTAAGGAAGGTAATTTTGTACCATTGAAAGTCACTTAGCTTTTTACACTTAAGATTGGAAAGGAGTTCAGCATTTTTATCTTTCAAATAGGAAGGGTCGATACAACGTCTTGGATAGTGTTTCCAGATGAGTCAAGGATGGGTGTTTGGTCTTGATATGTTTGGAAAGAGTTTAGGATATGTAGGTGATCAGTTTCAATGAGATGGTAATCCCACCATCCTTTTAACTGACAAGAGAAACCAGCAATAAAAAGTTTAACAATAGCTTTGTCTAGGGTTCTTGTTTGGGTTTTGTAGGCATTGACTGTCATAGTCATTTGTTGGATGGTGTTGAGGATATTATATTCGGACATTACATCTATATTCCACTCATAGAGGGAAGAGGCATTATATTTGTGTTGAGTAAGGATATTTGGTTCAATGGTTATGGAAATGTTTGGGGCAATAGATGTTTTAGGAGTTTGCCAGGTAAGTTTGTTTAGGGTAAAAAGTTGGTTTGGAGAAGTACCTTTATCAGAAGACTCCCCAAGGCTTTTTTGTAGAGGTGGAAGGGTTGATTGTTTGTGATGTGTCAGGGACAATTAAAGATGAACTGTTATATATATATATATTATTGATTTTACTCTTAAACTTTTAAAAATCATTTATTAATAACTTACATTCATCTTTAAGACTTTCCAGCTATGCTTTTCTTCATGTCCAAATAAATTGAAAGAAAAATGAAAATTATCCATATATAATATTATTTTAAAAATATATCATTTATTTTATGTGTGAGAATTTGGACAAGTGAGTTTGAGGGTACCCTTAACAATACCCTTCCAAGCTATTATTCTAACTATCAGATCAGTAGTTGCCTTCAAGAAGTAAAGTCAACTATATGGTGACAATATTGTTTTTAAATTATAAATATAAATATTTGTAAAACCTTGACTTTAAGTTTAAATTGTTAATATTATTTATAAATAATCCTATTATTTGAATTTTCTATGTTCATGTAGATTTTCATGTTCATATTTTTTTTGGAATACCCTTTTTTAATGCGACGAGCGAATTTGGGTTGGATCGATATGATCACATATAGGCCTATCAAGTGCGAGGGATAGTCTTTGGACCCATTTCAATCAACAGAATCTTGAACAAGTTTATACTTATCAATTTCTCACCTTCCCTGCAGGTCTAATGCTTGTTTTTCAAAAGTGAAAATTGTTCCTTGTTACCAAGTCCAAGTCTTAAATCATTGTCTTAAGTTATAATAATATTTTATCTTTAATAACAAATGAGCATATGCCAATTTAGACAAACTCTTAGCACGTAAACACATTAAACACCTTTATCATTAAAAATAAACATGAAGCAACTTATCTTAGATAAAATGTATAGGGTGATTATTATCTTCTTTATCATATAACCAGCTCTTTACCTAGAGCTTTTTCTATTTTTAACAATTTTTACATTTAATTTACTAAGATGTCCTATGGGACACTAGGTGTGTCTTAACATTAAGGCCTTGTATGTTTCATGGAAACCACTTTTCAATAAGTTATTTTCCAAACTTTTTCATGTTCGGTGAACTCTAGAATGGTAGTTTTCAACTAAAGAAAAAATAAGTTTTTCTAAAAGAAAAGTGTTTCCCTCTTCTTAGCTTCAAAAAAGGCTTCCCTTTCTTTAACAAAAAAAAAAACCTCATACAGATCCACCTTGCATAAATCAAGATTGAAGCTTCTTTGAATCCCTATAATTTCAGGTAATCCTCTCCCTCAAATCCCTTTCTTTATCACCTTTTCCTCTTGTTTTTGTTATATATTATTTATTTTCTTCTTTTAATTGGATTTTTTAGCTGTGATTGTGGAGTGGGTCTTGGAATCTTGTTAATTTTGGATCTTGTTCCTATTTCTCAAATCATCTTAAATTCACTAGAAAGGTTAATTTTTTTTTTATTATTATTATCAACTATTCTTATTATACATTAAAAGTAGAATTTTCCAAATAATATTACTATTATGTTTGAATTGGATATACTTGTTCAAAAACAACACCTAAGATATTTTAGAAAATTATGATGTTAAACTACCTTTTAAGATGGTCAAATTCTTCGGTAAAAGGTCTTTATAGGAATTCATTCATCATTAGCTTAATTGTAATGCAATATGTGATTTGATACTAGCAGTAATTTTCTTGGGTAAAATTATGAACCCTAAAGAAAAAAAAAAACCTACGAGAAGTAGACAAGTCTTTGTGGGAATTCATTCATCATTAGCTTAATCGCAGTGCAATATGTGATCAGGTACTAGAAATAATTTTTCTAGGTAGAATTATTAAGCCAAAAAAAAAACTAAGGTAAATAAATAACATAAATAAATCTTTCATATTTTTTGACACATACATATATCCTTTTGTTCTCCAATTGAGGGATATGACAATTGAATGTCTTTATCATAAGATTTTGTTAATAAATGAAAGATGGTAAGCTAGGCTTCACAGCATTACCTGCACTCTCAAAAAACTTAATGTACAGTAACCTAATCAGTTGTCACACAACAAAAGGTAAAAAACAGAGCCATAAATAACATATAAATAGAAAAACAAAAATACTAAAGCAACTAAACAAAATCAATAGAAAGTAGATAAAAACCAAAAACCATTCCAAAATATTCTAAAACAAAACCATTTATTTTTATTTTTATTTTCTTATTTCAATCACTAGATTAGTGGCATAAAAAAAATGACACGATTTGGTGACATTCGATACTTGTCATGACATGGAACGGGAATTTGAAGATCGATTTGGTGACCATGGAGATATATAGATCTCTACACGCTGGCCTTCCACCTACAAATCCAGACGCCTGGTCAGTGTCCTTCAACCTTAGGCTGCTACTTCCATCTTCTTCACCACAACAGGACTCCTCACATGGTGTTTCCCATCAGACCAGGTTATCTCTCCAAACACATAGTCATTACTCTTAAACCCTTTCGTGGCCTCTAGAGTGACCTTGAACATTTTCTCTTCGTTTATCTTATCGAACTTCAAGCTTCTTGGCTCAACCTTCACAGATATGCCTCCAGGTGCCCTGATATTAACTCTATACAAGCTTGGAGTCCCCACGTTCTTCAAGGTTCGGGACAACGTGGTCTTATTGCTTGAGAGATTCGGGACAGTAATGGATGGATAGTTGAAATCCAGCAGACCATTGTTCTGCGACGGGCATATGTATGGCTTACCAATAAAAAGTGACAACTGGGTTGAATTATAGCCAATGGAGCATAGAAAATTCACGTAATCTTTAGTCGTTAGGTCATAGACCAGGCCTGGGTCCATTGCACGGCTAGGCCAGATGTGCCCGGCACCATAATTCAATGGGGTTGCCTCAATAAGAGAAGCATTCGCGATAGGCTGCTTCACATTACTGATCGTTGTCGCTGAAATGTCATAAGCAACCACTCAAGCTATCAGAAGAGAAGCACTTGGAGATGCTAATGCGAAGAGCAGAAAAGCACTAACCCGTTGTCATGATTGCAGATTTAATTGCAGCAGGACTCCAATCAGGGTGAATAGTTTTGAGAAGACCAGCGATTCCGGAAACATGGGGGCATGCCATTGAGGTTCCAGATAAAAAGTTGAAATGTACTCGGCGCCGGTCTCCTGGCACAGCAGTTGGCCCAGATGCTCCGGTGAAGGCAGCTAGAATATTGACTCCAGGTGCAGTGATGTCGGGCTGAAATCATCACATATGCACTCTCACTATAAAAATAATATTGAGCATGTATTTTAAAACGCTCATGTGAAGCTATTAAGAGTACGTACCTTAAGGATCTCTGGGGTGATGAAGTTAGGCCCAGGAGATGAAAAATCAGCCATGACAGGTGCAGCCACTGTTCCCACCTTCGTGGCGCCACTTATGTAAGCTACAGGTGACCTGAGTGAAAAGAGAAGTTCCAAGAGATTCACAGGATCACAAACGATAGATTGTTCAGGGCATTATCGACTGAAATCAACAAAGTTTAATTGTCTGAATTATCTATTACATAGACCTTACTTTGTACTATAGACATAAGTTAAAATGGAAAGTCCATCGTCTGCAGAGACAACGGAAGTAGGAACAAAGTGTGCCCGAGGTCGGATTTGTTGAATTATCAATTGATTAGCAAGTATCACCCCAACACCACCAGCTTGAGAAACAACCAGACTCTTTTCTACATCAGGAACCTCGTTTCGAGTACAATATACCATTTTTCCTTTAACTTTCAAGGGGTCAAGGGATCCGATGGAGCAATATTTTCTGCCAAAGACAACAAGATAAGAAATATGAACCTAACAACTACAGCTAGAAAATGTAATTTTGGCTGAGAACAAAATTAGTTTGCTGCTTACGCTTGATTACTGGAAACATTGGCAGCTTTAGCATCCACCGAATTGATCAAGGGGTAAAACTTCCCAGCTGGTTGAGTGTTGGTATTAAAACTCATACCCTGATTATCTAGAAATTAATATAGCAAATTCTTGGATCCCATGATAGGTAGAACAATTTACAAGGACTTGCTAAAGATATGAGCTCACAGAACGAACCTTGTATTGTTTGTTATTTCCGAGGATGACATTAGATGTGAACTCCCTACTGATAGTGCTACAAGCAACTGTAAGAATCCAGGGAGCTACATTCCCAACGACTCCAGGGTCAGGTCCATCATTTCCAGCGGCGGCAACTACAACAATCCCGTTCTCCATTGCAAGAAATGCTCCAATTGCATTCCCATGAGTAAAGTATTCTCTCGGACCGGATCCAAGTGACACGGAGAGGATATCGACCCCATCATGAATAGCAGCTTCATAGCCAGCCAACACATCAGCATCGCTACAGCCGTGCCAGCAGACCTTGTATGAAGCGACTCGCGAGTTGGGCGAACCTCCCTTGGCTGTTCCATAAGCTGAACCAAGGAAGGTTGCCCCCGAAACAAAACGACCTCCAGCAGTGGATAGAGTGTGGGTTCCATGGCCATCATAATCTCGCGCGGTGTGGTTTGAAGAATCATGTGTTTCTGCTTCGTAGCCTTTGCTAAAGTACCTTGCTCCTATAAGTTTCCTGCTAATAACAACATATCTTTTATGTTACTGATCTTACTATAGGAAACAGAAGAATTTGTCTGCGGTTCATTATCAGAGGCAAAATGAGTAGTTCGGGTCAAGAAAAGTGCTCTGGCCTTGAGAAAGAAATTAAAGTACCTGTTGCATTTAATCCCATCATTTGGATCACAGTATCCCTTCCATTTAGATGGAACAGGCCCCATCCCTTCATCATTGAAGCTTTCGGATTCCGGCCAAACACCTAGCGTCATGCACAGTCAAGAAAAATAGATCAAAAATTTACCATCATTGGAGATTTTTCTTTCAGATGCAATGTAGCTGTACCTGGTCCAAAATAATTGAATGCAAGAAACATTTAAATTAAGAAGATGAAATGATATGAAGGAGACTTGACCAGTTCTACGCATGTACACAGACATGTAAAATTATAATTACCAGTATCAAGGGTCCCGATAATTACGTCTTCGCCAAATCTTGCCTTTAGCCACATAGAATCAGCTGGAATTTCTCCATTTCTTTCCAGTCCAAGAAAGCCCCAAGAATTTGTTGTGTGTAATTGACTTATGTGGTTTCGAGAAACTGATACAACTTCTGGATGCTCTGAAAACGTATTAACAAGACCATAATTGTAATAGTACCAAGGATTGCACGATATACAAGCTGAACAATTTTAATAGTATTATATATACTTGAAATCTCAGCTGCTTCTTCATCTTCAAGTACTGCTGCAAAACCGTTGATATAGCGAGTGTAGGAGTAAAAGATGGCTTGTTTCGCCTTCTCCTTGCTGTCATAACGAGTTCAAACTTAATCATCAGTATTAGAACAACCAAATACAGCACTGATCACACAGCAGAAATATTCAGGACTGCATCACCACCTCTTCATACAAGAACCCAAAAGTTCATGATGGGCATCGGCTACCCTATCCAGGTCAGTGGTGGAAGGTTCAGAAGCATAAGAATGTCTCCCAAGGTAAACCACATAAGACTGCACGTACACAGACACGGGTATCACTGTCAGTAGCAGAATTATAACATAAGAGAGATTGCAAATGTAACTTGAAAGACTAAACGATCAGACAACATTAATGCATGCTAGCTTGCCTTTTTTGCAGCCAGAATTGGACTCTGCAAGGTTGTGAAAAGAGTGAAAAACAGAAACAGAGAGCAAGAAGCTGTCCTCCTGCCCATGTTTGCTTTGCTTTTTGCTCAATAAGAGAACAACGATTAGCTTGCCTTTTTTTACATTCTGTAACCTTTGAGCTTGGGCTTATAGGTGATTTCATCTCTTTCGTGGAAATTTGGTGACCTCAAAAAGGAACCCCTCTGGGTCAATAATTGGTTTACAGCTAGTCAACCCTTCTCTCCTCCATTTCTCTCACCCTCCAAAGCACTTACGTCGAAGCTTCAAAGAAGAAAAGCCGAAGTCTCAGAAACACTCTCAATAGTCTTAATTTTGTCATTACATAATTTTGCATACTGATTTTACTCTTAAACTTTAAAAACTACTTGTTTTGTTAACGACTTGCATTCATCTTTAAGGCTTTTCAATTATGTTTTTATTAAAAAATATATTCTAAATTGCACTTTTTTTCTATTAAAAAAATAGCATCATTTTACAAGTACTTAACGTTTTTCATTAAATAATTTTAACGGGAACTGGAAAATCAAGATAATTTATGGGAAAATTGATAAATAAAAATTAGTGAAATATCTACTCATGGGCTTTAATGGATGTCCTTGTATGCTTACACATGGGCCTCAATTTTGTCTTGCTATTTTTTTAAGTGGGTCCTATCCCACTTGAAAAGATCTACTCAAAGATAGCATGGCATGATTTTTAAGTCGTCTTATCCCAAAAAATAAAAAGAAAAATGAGAATGGTATGTACATGATATTATTTTCAAAATTTATTAATTTTTAGGGGTGAGAATTTGATCATAGGATGCCCACGAAAATACTCTTTCAAGCTACTATTTTAATTATTAAGTTGCTAGTTGCCTTCAACCAATAAGTTTTTATTATTATTTTTTTAGCTTATAAGAGGTAATGTTAGCTTTATGAATCAATTTCCAGTTTAAAAAAATTAGTACGAGTTGATTTTTTATTTTTTATGTTATTTTTTAGAATTGATTGTTTTTAATTTTATCTTTTAACATTGATTTTATTTGGAAATTGAACTTCATAAATCTTTTTAATTTATTTTATAAATGGTTATTTATGATACAAATTATAGGTTTGGAGAGTTAGCCCAAATTGAATCAGGTTATTCTTTTTTAAAAAAAATCTTTTCTTTTTAGTTTTGACCTTCAATATTTAGTAGATTGAGAATTTGGTTTCTTGATTTTTCTCTCTTTTTATTAAGTTATTTTGGTATCATGACAATGATTATGAATTTACTGGGTTAACCCAGATTAACTTAATTTTTTCTTTTATTTTTTTTATAACCTGTTTCTTTTTCAATTTTGTCATCCAACAATAAGTTGGTTGAGAACTGGGCTTCGTGATGTTTTTTTCAATTTGTTTTTTATGGGTTAATTTCATTCTCGTAACTCGGGTGGTGGGTTTACCTGGGTTAACTTGAGTCATTTTTTGTTATTCTTTTAAAATTGAATTGTTTTTGTTATTTTTGTCCTTCAATATTTTTTGTTATTGAAAATTATGCTTTCTAATTTGTTTTGTAGGTCAGTTAGGGTTGGTATGAGTTGTTCTAATATGTTATCGTCTTAATATTTAAAAAGATATTGTCTAATATAAATCAAATTTTGAGTTCATTATTTTTATGTTAAAAATCTATTAATAACACTTTCATATTTTTTTAAACTTAAAAAGAATAATTTGACCCGCAGCATAGCATGTGCCAAACATTTAGCATGGTCTATGTTGTGGCTTGGGAAAAAAATAATATTTTTTTTCTTTTTATTATCTTAGATTTGAATAAAGAAAAAAATAATTGATCACGAATACTGAAGTCTAAAATTATGTAAAAAATAAAAATTGCATAGAATGTACACACAGAAACACTTAATTTATTGATTTTGTTCTTCACTATTGTGGGCTGAGATGACCAGAGCAGAGTTTATGGCTTGTGATGGGTTGGGCCATTGTGGGCTCATTCTGCAGTGCCTAACAGTATACGAAATCCAGGGCCTCATCCACTAAGCTTCGGGAAACGATATTCACATGCACATGCTTTTGGCTAGCTAGTGGCAATTCACTCACGGACTCGATGAAATCCTGCAAGATCAGCGAGAAAGGGAGAAGAATGGCAGTACTCTTAGCCACTGAATGGAGCCCGCGACCTTGAAGAACAGGGCGTAATTGCACGATGAATCGTAGCTTGAGAGCCCTAGGAAGATCCACAGACACTGAGCACAGAGGGCACATGACACTGGTTTTGATTCTCAGTACTGCAATGTGTTAAAGAAGACAGCATGGGGTAGGGTCACTGTCGTGTTGCTGTTAGTCATTTCTTCAAAATGGAATATTGGTAGAGTCATTACAACCTATTTCATATAACTAGCCTTGGTACCCGCACGATGTCGCGGGTCATTTTTTTTGTATAAAAATATTAAAAAAAATAAAAATTTAAAAATCTTGGGTTTTTTTGTAAGGCCATACATAAAGAATTTTGAGTTTGGCTGCAACGTCTGACCTAGAAGTAATATTAATAATAAAATTAAACTTGCATGACCCAAGTTTAAGTGAACCTGATTGCAACACTGGACTCAAGAATATTGGATGTGGGTCTGGCTATAAGGTCGTGTCATAAAAGTGTGATAATTAAATAGACTAATTAAAAAAAACAAAGAAAAAAAATTAACAGGAAGGAAAAAACTAATGAAGAAAAAGAAAAAGAAAAATGAATTAAGTGGGTTAACCCTTTAAACCAGGTTATGCCGTAAAACCTTGGATTCGCGTAATGAAAGTTTGACTGGGCTAACTCATCAAATCAAGTTAACATGTCAAGCCTAGGATATGTATCATGAAAGTATAAAAGTCTAATAATTAAATAGAAAGAAAATTAACTTTAACAAATTAACTAAATGAAAAAAATAACTCTTTAAATCAAGTCAACCCATCAAACCCGAGATCCGTATCATGAAAATCTGATAACTAAATAAAAAAAATTTAACATTAACAAACCAAATCAAAAAAAAAAATTCATAAAAAAAAATTAAAAAGAAAAAAACAAAGCTAATATTGTAGTAATCCATAGTGTTTTTTATTTTTATTTTTTTGAAAAAAGCTACAAAGCTAAGTTTTCAACCAGATCAATATAAAAAAAATGACAAAGACTATTTTTTTTAAAATCAATTTTGGGTAAAATAAATGAAAAAAAAAACATGTAAAAAAAAGAAAAAAAAAGCGGAAAAAAAAAAAACACGTTGGGAAAGCTACAGTGTTTTAAAGAAATAAACAAAAAAACTACAATTTCAACCAATTCAATAGTAAAAAAATAAAATCAACAAAAAAAATTCTGAAAAAAAATGCAAAAATTGACAATTTGAAAAAAAATAAAAAAAAACATGTGGGGAAAGCTAAATCTAGATTATCATTCAGCTCAATATTGAAAAAATAAATTCGATAAATATAATTTTTTAAAAAAATATATAGAGAAACACTGCAGCAAAACAAAAACTATGTAGGGGAAACACTGTAGCAATCCATATTATTTTAAAAAAAACTACAAAGCTAAATTCTCAACCAACTTAATATATAAAAAAAAAAATCTACAAAGATCATGTTGAAAAAAAAAATCATAAAAAGAAAAAAAAACCAATGTATGAGAATATTATAGCAATCCACAATGTTTTAAAGAAAAAAACTATATAGTTAAATTTTTAACCAGCTTAATATTTAAAAAAATTAGTAAAGATAATTTTGAAAAAAAAAATTAAAAAAAAGAAAAAAAAAAAGACAAAGAAGTCAATTTTAGGTAAAAAAAAAAAAAAAAAAAAACATGTAACAAAAAAAAGAAGAAACAAAAGCAAAAAAAAAAAATAATAATAATAAGCTATAGTTAAAAAACTGCTACAGGAAAAAAAAGAAAAAAAACATGTAAAAAAAAAAAAACTGCCTTCTGTAAAAAAAAAAAAAAAAAAAATCACAGCTGCTACAGTGATTTTCCCACGCGTTTTAGAGTTCTTTAATGCTTGTCTCACTTGTTTGACAATGACTTGAGCAGCACCACAGTTCCTGTTTATTTTTTTGAAGGTTTTGAGAAGAAGAATATGCTTAAATGTCCAGAGAAGATGAAGAAATTCTTGTGTATTTTCTATATATTTTTCAATGCAGCAAACTCTGCTTTTATATATATATTATATGTAACTGATTCCGGTATTTTAGGAATCAAGATCATCTCATCTATCCACTAATGGAGGGTCACGATTCTTACACATGTAAGAATGATTTGTAACAGTTTTTGTAACAGTAAAAACTGATATAATTGTCATAACGATTTTAACTGACTCTTTAACTGTTTTAACAGAATTTTTTCAATTTCTTCATCCTTCTTCCTTCAGTCTACGTAGTCTTCTTCTAAGACTTCAATCACAAGTAATCAGCTTAGCTTTCAGCAACATCTCCTAAGCTGTTTACTGATTTAACTCCAAGATTTAGTCTTAGTTTCTTGAATCTGTCTCTGGGTAGTGCTTTTGTGAAGATGTCTGCAAGTTGTTCTTCACTTCTGCAGAACTTCACATTAATTACTCCTTCTTGCAAAGCCTCCCTTATGAAATGATACTTCATGTTTATGTGTCTTGTTCTTTGATGAAAAACTAGATTTTTGGCCATTGAAATTGTTGACATATTATCACAGAACAAGGGTGTTGCCTTAGCTTGCATTTTACCAAAATCATCAAGAACAAACCGTAACCAAATGGCCTGAGTAGTTGCTTCAGATGCTGAGACATACTCAGCTTCTAAAGTTGATAATGCTATTGTGTTTTGTTTCATATAAGACCAGGAGAATGCTCCACTTCCAAAGCTAAATGCATAGCCCGAAGTGCTCCTGCTATCATCTTTACTTCTTGCCCAATCTGCATCATAAAATCCAATGAGAGTTGCTGATTGATCCCTTACATATTCAATCACATAGCTGAGAGTTCCTTGCACATATCTTAGAACTCTTTTTGCAGCTCCCATGTGAATCTTGGTAAGTCCAGCCATGAACCGTGATAATAAACTTGCAACATACATTAGATCAGGTCTTGTAGCTGTCAAATATAGTAAACTTCCTGTTATTTTTCTATAAAGTTCTTCATCAGCCAACTCACTCCCATCCACCTTCTTCAGCTTCTCACCAGTGGCCAAGGGAATGGAGACTGGTTTGCAATCATCAAGTCCAAACTTACTAAGCAGGGATTTGGCATATTTCCCTTGATGAATAAACACCCCTTGATTGGTTTGCAGTATTCTCATGCCAATAAAATGATAAAGGAGTCCAAGATCAGACATCTCATACCTTTGCATCATTTCCTTTTTAAATTCACTGAGCATCCTCTCATTGCTGCCAGTGTACACAATGTCATCAACATAGATTGAGACAATGATCAAATTACCTTCCATGTCTGATCTTGTATACAAAGTAGCTTCACTTGTGCTCCTTTTGAATTTGCATATAGAGAGGTATGCATCAATTTCACTATACTAGGCCCTCGGTACCTGCTTTAATCCATACAAGGCCTTCTTTAGTTTGTAAACTTTGTGTCTTGCATTCTTTACTTCAAACCCTTCAGGCTGCTCAACATATACTTCTTCTTTAAGAACACCATTTAGGAATGCTGATTTAACATCCAATTGAAACAATTTCCACCCCTTTTGTGTTGCAAGTGCAATGAGAGTCCGGATTATGTCTAACCTTGCTACTGGTGCAAATGTTTCATTTTAGTCAATTCTGGATTTTTGTGCATATCCTTTTGCTACAAGGCGAGCCTTATGTTTTTGAACTGTTCCATCAAGATGAAGCTTAGTTTTGTACACCCATTTCACTCCTATCATAGTTTTATCACTTGGTCTCTCCACCAATTCCCAAGTATTGTTCTGCTCTATCACTTCCAATTCTTCCTTCATAGCCTTCTGCCAGGCTTTATTTCCAAAAGCTTCTTGATAGTTCTCAGGTTCTATGATGCACATGTGACACCTTGCATGTATGTCTTCCAAGGTTTTTAATTTTACTAGAGTAGAGCTCGGTGAAGATTGTTGACTGTTATCACTGTCAATCTTCTCAACTAACTCTCCAACTGTAGAATTTTGATTGCAATGTTCAACATTATCGGGTTGGACTGCAGCAGAGTGTTCCTCAGAATTTTCACCTTCAACTTCACCCCCTTCATGATTGAAAGACAAGTGGCTTTGGTTCATCAAATTTCTTTCCCAATTCCATGCTCTATCTTCACTGAAAATCACACTTCTTGAAAGAACAATCTTCTCAGTTTTCAGGTCATATATTCTATACCCTTTCTCACAGCTACCATACCCAACAAACACTCTCTTTCCAGCTTTGCTATCCCATTTCTGCCTTAGTGATGATGGGATATGTGTGTAGCACAAGCAACCGAACACCTTTAGATGTTTGATTCCTGGCTTCCTTCCCGTAAAGGCTTCAAAATGAGTCTTTTCAGTAACAGATGTTGTGTAACATCTTTTCTGAATATACACAGTTGTATTCACAGCTTCTGCCCAGAAGATTATTGACATTTCTTTCTCTATTAGCATGGATCTTGCCATTTCACAAATTGTTTTATTTCTCCTCTCTGCAACTCCATTCTATTAAGGAGAGTATCAAACTGTCAGTTGCCTCTCCGTTCCTTGTTTTACACAGAATTCTTTAAACTCTTTTGAAGTATATTCATTACCTCTGTCACTTATCAGCTTCTTTAATTTATATCCACTTTGCAACTCAACAAATGCCTTAAATTTCTTGAACACATTGAGTGCATTAGATTTGTTTCTGAGGAAATATACCCAACACATTCTTGAGTAATCGTCAATGAATGTGATGAAGTATCTGTTTCCTCCTATGGATTCATTCTGCATTGGTCCACACAGATTAGTGTGGATTAATTCAAGTGGATCACTTGCTCTCCACGCTTGCTCTTTGTCGAATTTCTCCCTGTGATGTTTGCCTGATGCACAGCCTGCACAAACATCTTCTACTTCTGTCAGAACAGGAAGCCCGCATACCATCTCCTTCTGCTGCATCTTCTTCATGCTGGCAAAATTCAAGTGTCCTAGTCTTCTATGCCATATCCAGGAATCCTCAGTCACTGAAGCTTTCCTTGCTGCAGGTGTGATGGATTCAAGTGAAAGTGGGAAGCATCGATTTCCTCTCATGATCACTATTGCTATAACATTGTTGAGGCTTTCATCTTCAAATATTACTGCTTTGTTATCTCCAAACAGAATGTAATAACCATGCTCCATCACATGCCCTACACTCAATAGGTTTTCATCCAATCCAGGAACAAGTAGTACCTCTTTTATGTATCTTTTCCCATGTTGAGTTTCTACAACCAATGTGCCTTTGCCAGTTGCTTGCACAAGGTCTCCTGAGCCCATCTTTACTTTGCAGGTTACTATTCTATCGATGTTGATTAGTTCAGATTCTTGAGAGGTCATGTGGTTGTTGTAAGCATTATCCACAAACCATACCTTTCTGTCTTGCAGACTTGTAGAATGGCAAGCATAGAACATGGTTCCTGTTGAAACCCTTTTTTTGGTCCCCGTATAAGAAACAAGAAAAAAAATTATTTAAAAAAAAATTAATTAATAATAATAATAATAAAAATATATCAAAAATATATCAATGAATCGAAATTTGACAGTATATCATTGACCAGTGAGAGCCTTTTTTATTAAGGAAATTTTATTAGAGGAAGAAAAGTACAAAATCAGATGTTTATGGACTCAATTAAATTTTATTGAAAGTTTAATTGAATTATTGGAGGGTTTGATTGCAAGAAAATTTGATTTTAAAGTCAATTTGGGGTTTTAATTGGAAGAAATTGAAGTTCTGGCGTCAAATTATATTTTTTAGAGTTGATTGGGTCAAATTAGGGGCTTAATTGCATGCATATTGAAGTCTGGTGGCCAATTAAGGACTTAATCGAAGAAATCCAAAACCAAGGACTACAATGAAAAAGCGCGCAAATTGAGGGGCTGATCTGAAATTGAATGCATTCTGGCGCCTGTTTTCATTTAAATGAAACAGCGCGTTTTGGTCAAAACGGCGCCGTTTCATGCATTTTCAAAAAAAAAAAAGGGCAAACAGTGTCGTTGTGAACGACACCATAAGCTTTCTTCTTCCCCTGCACACGCAAAGAGCAAGGGAAGAAGAAGCATTTTTCCCCTGTTTTCTATTCCCCCCTCTCTCTCTGTCCCAAAACCCGAAAACCCAACGACGACCCGACTTGTCCCTTCACTAACACCACTAAGCCCTCGCACTAAAAGCACCATACCCTGCGAACAACTCCCCGGCTCACCTTACCCTGCACCATGACAAGGGTAAGGTGGCCCTCCCCTCCTCTGCCTATAAATACCAGAGGAGGGAGTGCCGAAAGAAGGGAGAAAAGAGAGGAGAAAAAGGGAGGAAGCTGGGAATGATTTTTAAGGGAAACCAAGAGAAAGAACTGAGAGTTTATTAAAGAGACCGAAAAAGAGAAAGACTGGGAGAGAAGGGAAAGCTGGAACCACCTGAGGGAAGTATTACAGAAAAAGGGAGGGGAATATTTGGGGAAGGCAGAGGAGGGAAAGGGAAACCGGCAAAGGAGGCAGAGAAGAGAAAGGGAAGTGACAAGAATATATTTATACCGGAGAAGAAGAACAACCGCAGCTGCCATCATGCTTCCTCTCCACCGCCACAGCACACCACCTGACCACCGCTGACACTGCCATCTCCAACCGCCACTGACAGCCACAAAGGGAAAGAGGAGAAGAAGAGCAGACAATGAAAAAAAGGTAGAGGAGAGGGTGGCTGAGAAGAGAAACAGAGGAAACAGGAGACAAGGAAAGAGAACAGTCGCCGCCTACACCACCACCCCTGCCACATCCGCTGTCGCCAGCGTCGCCATCGCTCCAGGTAATTTTCTCCCCTCCCCTGTCTGTTTTTCGCTTCAGCTTCATTTGCATGCAAAACGTTTACGTTCTGCAGCAAATGAAGATTTAGCACAATAACTAGCTAATTATATTTTTTACTGGTTACTGTGCTGCGTACAGTAACCAACCCCTTTCATTGGTTACAGGCTGGAACATCAGCCCAGCCCATACGGCTAGGTTGAGTCCAGCCCACAATATATGGGCCGGGTCATGCTCAGCCCAGGATGGTTGGGCCAAATTTGGCCCCTTTTTTTTTGTTAAAAAAAATGCAAAAAAATATTTGTTTGTAATTTTACAAGTTTCCGTGTATTTTTTATGTCATTTTGATTAACATCAAGCAGTGTTTTTATGTTGCTAAAAATACAAAATCCGATATTAAAATACCCGGTTTTCATCAAAATTTCCAAAAATACAAAAAAAAAGAAAAAAAAAGAAAAAAATGTTTTTGTGCATACGGCCAAGTGTCTCCAAGCTAAAAAATCATATTGTGTTTTTTATATACACCAAAAATCAATGTTTGCATGTATTTTGGCTTTAATAACCAGTTTATTAAAGTCAAGAGAACATTGGCCAAAATTTCAAAAACAAACAAAAATTTTATTTTGTTTATCTCTTAGTATCCGGGGCATGATATTACACGTATTGTGTATTCCGGATATTTAATTCTTTTTTTCGGACAATAGAACCTGGGGTATGACATTACACGTAATGCATATTCTGAACAATAAGAAACCACAACATGACTTAGATTTTATTAGACAAAACAATGCAACCTACCGTAGGTAGGGAGTAGTTGGGGTGTTAACACCTTCCCTTTACCCAACTAGTCTCCGTACCTAATCTCTAAAGACCAGTTAGGGTTCCTAACAACTAGAATACTAGGTGGCGACTTCCGGTTCATTTTTCACCGCTAAGAGACAAAGAATTCCTTGTCTCACCATATTTTTCACAATAGATAGATACATACCACACCTTCATACATGGGGTGGTGGGTGATCGCCGCAACGTCGCACACGTGCGACAGTTCCTGTGGTAACTCTCTCTTCTTTGGCATAATTTGCTAGTTGTTTATGACTGCGACTCTCACAATCTTTTGCAGTATGGCCAAACCGGTTGCATCTTCCACATCTTGGTTTTCCTTTGTGTCTACATAAACCAAAATGTTGCTTCTGGCAGACTTGGCATTGTGGCTTTACACTCGCTTGACTACTTCCCCAAGCAGTGTTGTTTTAGCTTGCATTATTATAGTTGGTTCCATTTCTGTTTGGAAATGGATTTGGTCCTCTCCTGTCTTGTGATTGCCATCTTTGAGGATGTCTGCCTTGGAAACACTTATGTGAGCTGTAGGCTTGATTGTTTTCAATCTTTAAACTGCTAAAGGCTTTCTCTATTCCTGTTAGCTTATCCCTTTCATCATGTAGATCTTCCCTCTTATCATAAACTTTCACAAAAGCAATGACTTCTTTTGCTCTCAGAACATCAAGATCTCGTGTCTCCTCAATGATTGACATAATGGACTTATACCTTCTGCTTAGACTCATTAGCAATTTCTGCACAATTCTATTTTCTGATACATCTTCTCCTAATGATTTCAGGTTATTCACAGTTGCAAAGAATTTAGCTAGATATCCATCTAAGCTCTCACTTTCTGCCATTCTCAGGTATTCAAAGTCAGCTCTCACTGCTTGAAGTTTTATAGCTCTAACCTTTTTATCTCCTCTGAATTCTCTACTCAAAATGTCCCAAGCTCCTTTTGCAGTCTTTTCATTTCTTATTCGTGGGAAGAGGTCATCTGTTAATGCTCCTTGTATAAGGCTTAATGCCTTTGCATTCTTGATTTTTTCTTCTCTGGATGTCGTGGATGCATGCAATGTAGTTTGCTCAACTTCACTCTCTTCATCGCATGATCCAGTTGCAACCTTAGATGATGGATGAGAATTGATTCCAACTTCTATTACTTCCCATAGATCGAATGCTATGAGGATAGTCTCCATTTTTACAGCCCAAAAATCATAATTTGTGCCATTGAACTATGAAGTTCTTAAATCTCCTCCAACAGAGCTTGATCCTACCATTTTTTGAGTAAGTAATAGTTTAATCAATCTGTTTGTCACAGTTTACGCCCCTTTGGAATCAGTTTGTAAGCTCTGATACCATGTTTATTTTTTGAAGGTTTTAAAAAGAAGAATATGTTTAAATGTGCAGAGAAGATTATGAAGAAATTCTTGTGTATTTTTTATATATTTTTCAATGCAGCAAACTCTGCATTTATATACATTGTATGTAACTGATTCCGGTATTTTAGGAATCAAGATCATCTCATCCATCCATTAATGGAGGGTCACGATTCTTACACATGTAAGAATGATTTGTAACAGTTTTTGTAACAGTAAAAACTGATATAACTGCCATAACGATTATAACTAACTCTTTAACTGTTTTAACAGAATTTCTTCAATTTTTTCATCCTTCTTCCTTCAGTCTACGTAATCTTCTTCTAAGACTTCAATCACAAGTAATTAGCTTAGCTTTCAACAGTTCCATCCCCTCAGCAAAGAGGTGAAAACAAAGGAAAAACAAGAAATCCAGTTTATTTTACCGTAAACATCACCCAGTTACAAAAAAAAAAAAAAAAAAACTAAATCAGCTAAGTTATTTATTGTGCTTTGTGAGTGAAAACACCGTGGATTCATGCAGTGTATTGTCCATTTTATTTAGACGAAGGCCTTCATTGGTATTTTCTGTTCTTTCCTCATCATAGATCCAACGCATGTTCTCTTTAATCCTGGATTCACTGTCTAATTATAATTTACATTACGAGTTAGTGCAATGATAACACCGCATTACTGTTCTTGAATGTTTTGCTTTTTTTTATTATTGTTGATGTTTTCTCCTCTCTTTTCTGCTGTACGCAATACATTAACCAAATCATTTTCTTTTTCTCACAACTGATAGAAGACTGGAACCTAAAACGGAACAGTACTGTAGCTAGCTAGGCCCTTTATCATCGGGATTACTGTTGTTTTCTCCCTTTTCTTCTTACTTTACTTCCTCTTTTGATGAGAGGAGGGCTTTGTAAGCTGTCTTTTGGAGCAAAAAGGTAAAATAAATGGAACTGTGGTGTCCTGTTTTACTTAGAAAAGAAGATTAAAGGAGTATCATGCTTGTCGAAAAGGTGGACAGCATAAGCTTTTTCATAACGACATTTATCAAAGTTGTGCACCATAGTATTTAAACCCTATTTTTTTAGCCTGTCCAGTATTAAAACTAAGTTTTTCTTAAGAAAAAATACATCGATTCGATATATTTAAAGAAATTTAATGGATTTTTTAGAATGTTAATTCCAAATGTTTAGCTGAAAAAATAAAGATAAAAGCATGATTTCTTAACCATTAGATTAACTCCGTAAAGTTATCATTAAATTTCAGAATCAACCGAGTAATTAATTCTAATATTGAGAGACAAATGACGTGAATCAAATTATCTATTTAATCTATTAACAAAACATAATCCTAATTGCCATTGATCTTGTTGAATTTATATGGAACCCACAAATATATGGCTAATAAAGTGGAAGATTGTCTCCAAGACTTGCGGTATAGTATAATATATACCCAAAAGAAAGTGTTGGTTTCTGGCTACAAAGACCCACTCAACAATTACTTGTCGAGAAAAAGAAGAGCAAAAGAGCAGAAGGATACAGTTGCAGACCACCGTGTCATAATTCATGGCCTGTTCATGTTATTGTACTTATGGTGGATTATAATTAAGATTGATCTATGCTGGTAATTAAGATATTATAACATATATCTAGTTCGATGAGCTATGAAACAATAACATGTTTGAAGTATTATAAATTGTCGTTCTAATTTTAACACTTTTTTAAGAAATAATATAAATGCATATATATGTATAAAAGTATTTTTTTTATTTTAAAAAATCAACATTTTCCCAAATTTATGAAGCTAAATGCAAAGAAAAATAATGAACAACTAAACTAGAAAAAAATAATCAATTTTAAAAAGATAACTCCAAAAGAAAAACGTAGAGCGATCCCTAGGTAAATAGAAAAACTTACTATCAAGGTCAAGAGACCATGATAATGGAGTGAAATAAATCTAGTTAGATTTTAAAAATGAGTTTGAAGAAAACACGAATAACTTCACAAATCTAAAGTATTAAAGGAGTAAAACTAAAAGGAAATTAGTGTAAAAAGAGGGGGGAAAAAGTCGACACCACCCAAGTTGACCCAAACTTTTAAATTTTTTACCAGAGTCATGAAACTGGTGTAACTCAATAGAAAAAAACCATGACCCTCAATTTCTAACTAACCAACTCAAGATTGAGGGATGAAATTGAAAGAAAAAAAAATAATTTGACAAAAGGTTCCATAAAATAAAATAGCAATATAAAATAATAAAGATCAAATGTTAAACAAAAACAGACAAAGCATAAAAATAACATTGTTTGATTTTAGGCTGAATTTGAAAAAAATCTTACATTTTACAAAAAAAATAAAATCAATACATAAATAAGAAATCAAAAGAAAGAGAATCAAACATGAAATAAAAATAACATTTAAATTAAAGGCAAAATAAATAAAAAAATTTAAAGTTTTCAAAAAAAATCAAAATGAAAATAAGATAATCAAAAGGGAACTAAATCATAAACTTAAAAAAAAAAAAAAAATTAAAAGGACAACATAGATTTTTGATTGGGTAACTTGTTTTTCAAGGAGAAGTGAGAAGAAAAAAAAAAGTGGTAGGAGCCACACCGCTGCACACGCCGCCACTTCATCAGAAAAGGGATGCCAAGAGGATTGTTAACCGTCACGGATGGCCATTTTCTAACACCATATAAATCCGCATATGCCGCCTAACACGTTAATGTGTGTGTTGTACACGTCAATCATTTTTTAAAAAAAATATATTTCTTACACTTACTAAAATACCAAGTTACCCCAAACTTGACCATATTATAACTAAAAAATAATGATGAAAATACAAAGAACCCCTTGATCCCAAGTTTAATAAAATTTGCATCCAAGGTTAAGTATGTAGACTCATTATACATATAAAAATGAAAAAACAAGTCAATCTCTAAATTCAGATAAAATTATTTTGATTTTAAGGTTATTCTAGTCATTACATTGTTCTATAAAAATGTAAACAGACTGCATTGTCCCTAATAAATATAATAATGAACACATGGTCCATGAAAAAAATCAGTATTACTCCCAATAGCTAGTCTAATGTTTTTTTTTTCTATATATAAAGGCAAAAACATAATTATATTGTTCCGTTTACAATACATTATGTCTAGGTATACAGTAATTTCAAAATCCCAATCATTTTTTTTCTTTGTAATAGTATTGGTATCTCCTTTCTTTTAGAAAAAGATGGAGTTCAAACTTATTCTTTATAATAATTATAATAAAAGATCCGAGAATACATTAGGTTTACTTTTCTTACATGTTCAAGCATAAACCAACGGATCGCCTATGAGAAGAATGCTTTAAAAAAAAAAAAAGCATTCTTCTCGCAGGCGATCCGTCGGTCCATGCAGGCAAAAACGTGGGATTATAAGACAACATTTCTTCCTTTTTGCTTAACACAACTACTACTACTTTATCATATCTTAGACTACTTTTTTCTTGCTTTTGCTTAAAATAAATATTCCATTTGACCCAATTATATCAACAGGAGGGTATGACCATGCCAGCAGTTTAATTCCTCAATATGTCTGTTTATGGTTAGCTATTAGCACATCGATTTCATTTTATGCTCTAAATTAGAGAAGACTGTTTAATTTTATGTTCATACTCTACAACAAAAGACTGCTCTTTTGTTGCTGTAGTCTGATGTATTCATGTGTTATATATGTTAGTTTCAATTAAAAATTGAGTTAGAAAGTTGAAATAAAAATATTATTTTTTAAAGAAAAAAAGACTGAGTATTTACAGTTTAAAATTAAGTCGTTGACATTTTAATTGATTTGAATCAATAAATTTAAATTTTATTTTACCAAATTAATCATCAACTTAACGTCAAAACTTATTATTAATATCGCTAGAGCCCAACTGAAATAAAACATTAAACTCAATCCTAAATTAATTTAATGTGAAATGATTAAATTAAGAATAAAAAAAGTTAAGTGACAAAGAACAAATTGAACGTAGAATTTTCCAAATAATATTTATTACTATTATGTTTGAATTGGATATGCTTGTTCAAAAACAACACCTAAGATATTTTAGAAAATTATGATGTTATACTACCTCTTAAGATGGTCACATTCTTCGGTAAAAGGTCTTTGTAGGAATTCATTCATCATTAACTTAATTGTAATGCAATATGTGATTTTCTTGGGTAAAATTATGAACCCTAAAGAGAAGAAAAAAAAAGCCACGATAGGTAGATAAATCTTTGTGGGAATTCATTCATTGTTAGCTTAATCGCAGTGCAATATGTTATTAATTAGATACTAGAAATAATTTTTCTAGATAGAATTATTAAGCCTAAAAAAAAACTAAGGTAAATAAATAACATAAATAGATCTTTCATATTTTTTGACACCTACAAAATGTATGGATATCCTTTTGTTCTCCAATTGAGGGATATGACAATTGAATGTCTTTATCATAAGATTTTGTTAATAAATGAAAGATGGCAAGCAAGGCTTCCAAGCATTACCTACACTCTCAAAAAACTTAATGTACAGTAACCTAATCAGTTGTCACACAACAAAACGTAAAAAACAGAGCCATAAATAACATAAAAATAGAAAAACAAAAATACTAAAGCAACTAAACAAAATCAATAGAGTAGATAAAAACCAAAAACCATTCCAAAATATTCTAAAACAAAACCATTTATTTTTATTTTTATTTTCTTAGTTCAATCACTAGATTAGTGGCATAAAAAAAATGACACGATTTGGTGACATTCGATACTTGTCATGACATGGAACGGGAATTTGAAGATCGATTTGGTGACCATGGAGATATATAGATCTCTACACGCTGGCCTTCCACCTACAAGTCCAGACGCCTGGTCAGTGTCCTTCAACCTTAGGCTGCTACTTCCATCTTCTTCACCACAACAGGACTCCTCACATGGTGTTTCCCATCAGACCAGGTTATCTCTCCAAACACATAGTCATTACTCTTAAACCCTTTCTTGGCCTCTAGAGTGACATTGAACATTTTCTCTTCGTTTATCTTATCGAACTTCAAGCTTCTTGGCTCAACCTTCACAGATATGCCTCCAGGTGCCCTGATATTAACTCTATACAAGCTTGGAGTCCCCACGTTCTTCAAGGTTCGGGACAACGTGGTCTTATTGCTTGAGAGATTCGGGACAGTAATGGATGGATAGTTGAAATCCAGCAGACCATTGTTCTGCGACGGGCATATGTATGGCTTACCAATAAAAAGTGACAACTGGGTTGAATTATAGCCAATGGAGCATAGAAAATTCACGTAATCTTTAGTCGTTAGGTCATAGACCAGGCCTGGGTCCATTGCACGGCTAGGCCAGATGTGCCCGGCACCATAATTCAATGGGTTTGCCTCAAGAAGAGAAGCATTTGCAATAGGCTGCTTCACATTACTGATCGTTGTCGCTGAAATGTCATAAGCAACCACTCAAGCTATCAATGACTCGTCCAACAATAACTTGGAGATGCTAATGCGAAGAGCAGAAAAGCACTAACCCGTTGTCATGATTGCAGATTTAATTGCAGCAGGACTCCACTCAGGGTGCATAGTCTTGAGAAGACCTGCGATTCCGGAAACATGGGGGCATGCCATTGAGGTTCCAGATATAAAGTTGAAATGTACTCGTCGCCGGTCTCCTGGCACATCAGTTGGCCCTGATGCTCCGGTGTAAGCAGCTAGAATATTGACTCCAGGTGCAGTGATGTCGGGCTGAAATCATCACATGCACTCTCACTATAAAAATAATATTTTAAAACGCTCATGTGAAACTGTTAAGAGTACGTACCTTAAGGATCTCTGGGGTGATTAAGTTAGGCCCAGGAGATGAAAAATCAGCCATGACAGGTGCAGCCGCTGTTCCCACCTCCGTGGCGCCACTTATGTAAGCTACAGGTGACCTGAGTGAAAAGAGAAGTTCCAAGAGATTCACAGGATCACAAACGATAGATTGTTCAGGGCATTATCGACTGAAATCAACCAAGTTTAATTGTCTGAATTATCTATTAACGTAGACCTTACTTTGTACTATAGACATAAGTTAAAATGGAAAGTCCATCGTCTGCAGAGACAACGGAAGTAGGAACAAAGTGTGCCCGAGGTCGGATTTGTTGAATTATCAATCGGTTAGCAAGTATCACCCCAACACCACCAGCTTGAGAAACAACCAGACTCTTTTCTACATCAGGATCTTCGTTGCGAGTACAATATACGATTTTTCCTTTAACTTTAAAGGGGTCAAGGGATCCGATGGAGCAATATTTTCTGCCAAAGACAACAAGATAAGAAATATGAACCTAACAACTACAGAAAATGTAATTTTGGGTGAGAACAAAATTAGTTTGCTGCTTACGCTTGATTACTGGAAACATTGGCAGCTTTAGCATCCACCGAATTGATCAAGGGGTAAAACTTCCCAGCTGGTTGGGTGTTGGTATTAAAACTCATACCCTGATTATCTAGAAATTAATATAGCAAATTCTTGGATCCCATGATAGGTAGAACAATTTACAAGGACTTGCTAAAGATATGAGCTTACAGAACGAACCTTGTATTGTTTGTTATTTCCGAGGATGACATTAGATGTGAACTCCCTACTGATAGTGCTACAAGCAACTGTAAGAATCCAGGGAGCTACATTCCCAACGACTCCAGGGTCAGGTCCTTTATTTCCAGCCGAGGCAACCACAAGAATCCCGCGCTCCATAGCAAGAAATGCTCCAATTGCAATCCCATCAGTAATGTATTCTTCCTGACCGGATCCAAGTGACACGGAGAGGATATCGACCCCATCATGAATAGCAGCTTCATAGCCAGCCAACACATCAGCATCGCTACAGCGGGGCCAGCAGACCTTGTATGAAGCGACTCGCGAGTTTGGCGAACCTCCCTTCGCTGTTCCATAAGCTGAACCAAACAAGTTTGCCCCAGAAACAAAACGACCTCCAGCAGTGGATAGAGTGTGGGTTCCATGGCCATCATAATCTCGCGCGGTGTGGTTTGAAGAATCATGTGTTTCTGCTGCTTCGTGGCCTTTGCTAAAGTACCTTGCTCCTATAAGTTTCCTGCTAATAACAACAATCTTTTATGTTACTAATCTTACTATAGGCAACGGAAGAATTTGTCTGCGGTTCATTATCAGAGGCAAAATGAGTAGTTCAGGTCAAGAAAAGAGCTCTGGCCTTGAGAAAGAAATTAAAGTACCTGTTGCATTTAATCCCATCATTTGGATCACAGTATCCCTTCCATTTAGATGGTACAGGCCCCATCCCCTCATCATTGAAGCTTTCGGATTCCGGCCAAACACCTAGCATCATGCACAGTCAAGAATAATAGATTGAAAATTAACCATCATTGGAGATTTTTCTTTCATAAGCAAGGTAGCTGTACCTGGTCCAAAATAATTGAATGCATTTAAATTAAGAAGATGAAATGATATGAAGGAGACTTGAACAGTTCTATGCATATGTACACAGACAAGTAAAATTATAATTACCACTATCAAGGGTGCCGATAATTACGTCTTCGCCAAATCTTGCCTTTAGCCACATAGAATCAGCTGGAATTTCTCCATTTCTTTCCAGTCCAAGAAAGCCCCATGAATTTGTTGTGTGTAATTGACTTATTTGGTTTCGAGAAACTGATACAACTTCTGGATGCTCTGAAAACGCATTAACATGACCATATTTGTAATATTATCAAGGATTGCACGATGTACATGCTGAACAATTATAATAGTATTATATATGTAAGTACTTGAAATTTCAGCTGCTTCTTCATCTTCAAGTACTGCTGCAAAACCGTTGATATAGCGAGTGTAGGAGTAAAAGATGGCTTGTTTCGCCTTCTCCTTGCTGTCATAACGAGTTCAAACTTGATCATCAGTATTAGAACAACCAAATACAGCACTGATCACACAGCAGAAATATTCAGGACTGCATCACCTCTTCATACAAGAACCCAAAAGTTCATGATGGGCATCGGTTACCCTATCCAGGTCAGTGGTGGAAGGTTCAGAAGCATAAGAATGTTTCCCAAGGTAAACCACATAAGACTGCACGTACACAGACACGGGTATCACTGTCAGTAGCAGAATTATAACATAAGAGAGATTGCAAATGTAACTTGAAAGACTAAACGATCAGACAACATTAATGCATGCTAGCTTGCCTTTTTTGCAGCCAGAATTGGACTCTGCAAGGTTGTGAAAAGAGTGAAAAACAGAAACAGAGAGCAAGAAGCAGTCCTCCTGCCCATGTTTGCTTTGCTTTTTGCTCAATAAGAGAACAACGATTAGCTTGCCTTTTTTTACATTCTGTAACCTTTGAGCTTGGGCTTATAGGTGATTTCATCTCTTTCGTGGAAATTTGGTGACCTCAAAATGGAACCCCTCTGGGTCAATAATTTGTTTACAGCTAGTCAACCCTTCTCTCCTCCATTTCTCTCACCCTCCAAAGCACTTACGTCGAAGCTTCAAAGAAGAAAAGCCGAAGTCTCAAAAACACTCTCAATAGTCTTAATAGGTTTACAGCTAGTCAACCCTTCTCTCCTCCATTTCTCTCACCCTCCAAAGCACTTACGTCGAAGCTTCACAGAAGAAAAGCCGAAGTCTCAGAAACACTCTCAATAGTCTTAATTTTGTCATTACATAATTTTGCATACTGATTTTACTCTTAAACTTTAGAAACTACTTGTTTTGTTAACGACTTGCATTCATCTTTAAGGCTTTTCAATTATGTTTTTATTAAAAAATATATTCTAAATTGCACTTTTTTTCTATTAAAAAAATAGCATCATTTTACAAGTACTTAACGTTTTTCATTACATAATTTTAACGGGAACTGGAAAATCAAGATAATTTATGGGAAAATTGATAAATAAAAATTAGTGAAAGATCTACTCATGGGCTTTAATGGATGTCCTTGTATGCTTACACATGGGCCTCAATTTTGTCTTGCTATTTTTTTAAGTGGGTCCTATCCCACTTGAAAGATCTACTCAAAGATGGCATGGCATGATTTTTAAGTCGTCTTATCTCAAAAAATAAAAAGAAAAATAAGAAGGGTACGTACATGATATTATTTTCAAAATATTTAATTTTTAGGGGTGAGAATTTGTACATAGGATGCCCACGGAAATACTCTTTCAAGCTACTATTTCAATTATTAAGATGCTAGTTGCCTTCAACCAATAAGTTTTTTTTTTATTTTTTTACCTTATAAGAGGTAATGTTAGCATCTTCATGAGTTTAAAATGTTAGTTTGGATTGATTTTCTGTGTTTTTTTAGAATTGATTTTTTTTAATTTTATCTTTAAATATTGATTTGATTTAGAAATTGAATTTCATAAATCTTTTCAATTTACTTTATACATTGTTATTTCAATCTCATGATACAAATTATAGGTTTGGAGACTTAACCCGAGTTAAATCGGGTTATTTTTTTATTTTTTGAAAATACATTTTCTTTTTAGTTTTGCCCTTCAATATTTAGTAGATTGAGAATTTGGCTTCTTAATTTTTTTTCTATTTCTATTAAGTTATATCGATCTCATAACAATGATTATAAGTTTATTAGGTTAACCCAGGTTAACTTAATTTTTTCTTTTATTTTTTTATAACTTGCTTCTTTTCCAATTTTGACATTCAACAATAGATTCGTTGAGAACTGGGCTTCATGATGTTTTTTTTTTAATTTGTTTTTTATGGGTTAATCTTATTCTTGTAACTCGGGTAGTGGGTTTACTGGATTTACCCGGGTTAACTTGAGTTATTTGTTTGTTATTTTTTTTAAATTGAATATTTTTTGTTGTTTTTATCCTTTAATATTTTTTATTATTAAGAATTAAGTTTTTTAATTTGTTTTGTAGGTCAATTAGGGTTGGTATGAGTTGATTGGATATGTTATAGTCTCAATATTTAAAAAGATATTGTCTAATATAAATCAAATTTTGAGTTCATTATTGATTTTTTTATGTTAAAAAATATGTTAATAACACCTTTATATTTTTTTATATTTAAAAAATAATAATTTGACCTGCAGCATAATGTAGGCGAAGGATTTAGTATGTTCTATGTTGTGGCTTGGGCAAAAAATATTTTTTTTTTTTTTTTATTATCTTAGATTTGAATAAAGGAAAAAATATTGATCATGAAGACAGAAGTCTAAAATTCTGTCTGAATAAAAATTGCATAGAATGTTCACACAGAAACACTTAATTTATTGATTTTGTTCTTCACTATTGTGGGCTGAGATGACCAGAGCAGAGTTTATGGCTTGTGATGGGTTGGGCCATTGTGGGCTCATTCTGCAGTGCCTAACAGTATACGAAATCCAGGGCCTCGTCCACTAAGCTTCGGGAAACGATCACATGCACATGCTTTTGGCTAGCTAGTGGCAAGTCACTCACGGACTCGATGAAATCCTGCAAGATCAGCGAGAAAGGGAGAAGAATGGCAGTACTCTTAGCCACTGAATGGAGCCCGCGACCTTGAAGAACAGGGCGTAATTGCACGATGAATCGTAGCTTGAGAGCCCTAGCAAGATCCACAGACACTGAGCACAGAGGGCGCATGACACTGGTTTTGATTCTCAGTACTGCAATGCGATAAAGAAGACAGCATGGGGTAGGGTCAATGTCGTGTTGCTGTTAGTCACTTCTTCAAAATGGAATAGTGGTAGAGTCATTGCCACATATTTCATATAATGCTTGTCTCACTTGTTTGACAATGACTTGAGCAGCACCGCTGTTCCTTCCCCTCAGCAAAGAGGTGAAAACAAAGGAAAAACAAGAAATCCAGTTTATTTTACAGTAAACATCACCCAGTTACAAGAAAAAAAAAAAACTAAATCAGCTAAGTTATTTACTGTACTTTGTGAGTGAAAACACTGTGGATTCATACAGTGTAATGTCCATTTTATTTAGACGAAGGCCTTCATTGGTATTTTCTGTTCTTTCCTCATCATAGATCCAACGCATGTTCTCTTTAATCCTGGATTCACTGTCTAATTATAATTTACATTAAACAAATCATTTTCTTTTTCTCACAACTGATAGAAGACTGGAACCTAAAACGGAACAGTACTGTAGCGAGGCCCTTTATCATTGGGATTACTGTTGTTTTCTCCCTTTTCTTCTTACTTTACTTCCTCTTTTGATGAGAGGAGGGCTTTGGAAGTTGTCTTTTGGAGCAAAAAGGAAAAATAAATGGAACTGTGGTGTCCTGTTTTACTTAGAAAAGAAGATTAAAGGAGTATCATGCTTGTCGAAAAGGTGGACAGCATAAGCTTTTTCATAACGACATATATATATATATATATATATATATCAAAGTTGTGCACCATAGTATTTAAACCCTATTTTTTTAGCGTGTCCAGTATTAAAACTAAGTTTTTCTATAAAACATACATCGATTTGATATATTTAAAGAAATTTAATGGATTTTTTAGAATGTTAATTCCAAATTTTTAGCTGAAAAAATAAAGATAAAAGCATGATTTCTTAACCATTAGATTAACTCCTTAAAGCTATCATTAAATTTCAGAATCACCCGAGTAATTAATTCTAATATTGAGAGACAAATGACGTGAATCAAATTATCTATTTAATCTATTAACAAAACATAATCCTAATTGCCATTAATTGATCTTGTTGAATTTATATGGAACCCACAAATATATGGCTAATAAAGTGGAAGATTGTCTCCAAGACTTGCGGTATAGTATAATATATATATATATACCCAAAAGAAAGTGTTGGTTTCTGGCTACAAAGACCCACTCAACAATTACTTGTCGAGAAAAAGAAGAGCAAAAGAGCAGAAGGATACAGTTGCAGACCACCGTGTCATAATTCATGGCCTGTTCATGTTATTATACTTATGGGACGGTGGACGAGGGAATACAAAGTTTTGTGATTCTCGTTTTTTTTAATAAACACGTTAAAGTGAAAGTTATTTCAGCTTTAATTATCTTGTACAAGTTTATCTTAATTTTATAAAATAAATTAGGAGTAATACAATTCAAACTCGTGTTGCTTGATGCACAAACACTTAACTTAAAACTTTAGTTTCTAGATAAAATTTAAAAAATAATTTATATAATTCTATATCTTGATCTTCTGGTTCGGTTCTGCAAGTATTTCTTCTCACTTTATCACAGTAACTTCACTCGAAGTCCAGTGATGAGGAGAAATTAAGGATTTATGGTGACTACAAACCATTGAAGAATCTGGTTAGATTTTATACAATCAGAAAGGTTTTTACTTTAATCTTCACGAAAGAGACAAACACCCTTCCCGGCCCTACCCGTGAATCATTGACCTCAGGAGGGAGGCTGATTTCACTTCAAGGTTAAGGTGATTAATTACTACATTAATTACTATACAGCATCATCAGGGTAGACTCTTGCTAACGAAGAAGATATCATTTCCTGATTCCAGGATGATGCATGAAAACATTTCCAAAATGGATAATTATTTTAATCTTCAGAGATAAGCATGTGAACTGTCCATGATGCATGATGATACTGCTTTGTTCTTCAATGTTAACAGAAGATATTCGAGTTTATGTGGCCATTAACAGATCAATAATGTGCTCGTAACATGGACAGCGATGCTTGTAATGTCAAAGTCTGCGGCACATGTTGGGTCGGCTCTAGCAAGCTCTCTACTCTCACATCGCCACGTGCCTGCAGTTTCCTATTTTCTACAAGGCCATTAATATGCAGCCAATCCATGTCGTGCCAAGGCCAAGGGTCTCAAATTCAGTGAACTGGGTAGATTTGACTTGTTCAAATGATCAAAATCATGACCATGTCGTTTGGAAAGTGATTCAGATTTGCGTGGCGACTTTCCCAAGTGATCTCTCTAAGAATTGTCTTGAAATTAATATCTATATTTTCAAGAGGTGATAGAGAAATTCCGTAGCAATTGTGGAGTTTTAAGTAGTGTTGTATAAGAAAATGTATGGTGGATTATAATTAAGATTAATCTATGTTGGTAATTAAGATATTATAACATATATCTAGTTCGATGAGCTATGAAACAATAACATGTTTGAAGCATTATAAATTCTCGTTTTAATTTTAACATTTTTTAAAGAAATAATATAAATGCATATATATACACGTATAAAAGTACTTTTTTATTTTAAAAAATCATCACTTTCCCAAATTTATGAAGCTAAATGCAAAGAAAAATGATGGACAATGAAACAAGAAAAAAATAATCAATTAAAAAAAAAAACCTAGAGCGAACCCTAGCTAAATAAAAAAACTTACTAACAAGGTCAAGAGACCATGATAATAAAGTGAAATAAATCCAGTTAGATTTTATAAATGAGTCTTGAAGAAAACACAAATAACTTCACAAATCTAAATTATTGAAGTATTAAAACTAAAAGAAAATTAGTGTAAAAAATGGAAAAAAATTCAACATCATCTAGGTTGACCCAAACTTTTAAATTTATGACTTAAGTCATGAACTTGATGTAACTCAATGAAAAAAAAAAAAAAAAAAACCCAAGACCCTCAATTCCTAACCAACCAACCCAAGGTTGAGAGATGACATTCAAAGAAAAAAAATCAATTGACAAAAGGCTCCAATACAAAAAAATAAATAGCAATATAAAAAAATAAAGACCAAATGTTCAACAAAAACAAACTAAGCAGAAAAATAACATTGTTTGCTTTTAGGGTGAATTTGAAATAAATCTTACATTTTACAAAAAAAAAATATTAATACATAAATCAGAAATCAAAAGAAAGAGAATCAAATATTAAATAAAAACAACATTTAAATTAAAGGCAAAATTAAAAACAAATTTAAAGTTTTTAAAAGAAATCAAAATGAAAATAAGATAATAAAAAATAAGAGAACTAAATCATAAACTTAAAAAAAAAAAAATACATTAGGTTTACTTTTCTTACATGCTCAAGCATGGATCAAGGGATCGCCTATGAGAAGAATACTTTTTAAAAAGAAAAAGAAAGAAAAAAAAAACATTCTTCTCGTAGGCGATCCGTTGGTCTATGCAGGCAAAAACATGGGATGATGAGACAACATTTCTTCCTTTTTGCTTAGCACAACTACTACTACTTTATCAGAGTTTGAGACTACTTTTTTCCTGCTTTTGCTTAAAATAAATATTCCATTTGACCCAATTATATCAACAGGAGGGTATGACCATGCCAGCAGTTTAATTCCTCTACTTGTCTGTTTATGGCTAGCTCTCAGCACATCGATTTCATTTTATGCTCAAAATTAGAGAAGACTATTCAATTTTATGTTCAAACTCTACAACAAAAGACTGCTCTTTTGTTGTTGTGATCTGATGTATTCATGCCTCATATATGTTAGTTTCAATTAAAAATTGAATCATGAAGTTGAGATAAAAATAATATTTTTTAGAAAAAAAAAAGGTTGAGTGTTTAAAGTTTAAAATTGGGTCCTTGGAATTTTAATTGATTTGAATCAATAAATTTAAATTTTATTTTACTAGATTCATCATCAACTTAATGTCAAAACTTATTTTTAACATCATGAGAGCTTAACTGAGATAAAACATCAAACTTAATCTCAAATTAACTTAATGTGAAATAATTAAATTAGAAATAAAAAAAGTTAAGTGACAAAGAATAAATTAAAGAAAAATATAAAAAGAAAACATCATGGGTAATTATAGCAATCTATAATCTATTGTGTCTTTCTCCTATCTCGTATTGAATTGTGTGTTCACGATTCCAAATGTTATTTTATGATATATGGAGGGTCAATTTTGCAAAATTAAACTATAATTGTTGAATGAAAAGCAAAATGATCCAATAAAAAATAAAGAATGTGAATGAGAAAAAAAATTTAAGGGGCCTAATAAGAAAAGAAGGATGAAAAAAAAATGTGGTGGTTTACTATTCTTAAGAACAATGTTTCCACCCCAAGTTTTTTAATCTGTGTGTATGTGTGTTCCCTTAAACATTAACTCGGAAAAAGATTTGATTTACTGAGTTAATTTACAAGTTATCAAATATGACATGCTCTATTAAAAATAATTTAGCATGTTCAATTTAAACATGTCTCGGTTTCAACACAACATGTAATATTAATTTTAACATATTTTTTAATTAATTTTAAAAAACAAATAACAAGTTGAAGACTTAAAATTTTGAATTAACAAACATAATTCAAATATTGAAAACATAAACCAAACTTAAATTCTTAAATTTTCAAATAAAATCTATAATTAAAAAACACAAGTTCCTTCACCTTTAGATAATAGTAGTTTGTTAAATGAACATATTGTGTTCTTATATAGATATATAAAGGGGAAAATAAGGTATACCTTACTAAAAATTAAGGATGATTATTTTCGGTTCGATTTAATTTTTATAAAAAAATAATCAAATTAAAATTATTATTTTTTTAAATCAAAACCAATTCAAACTAGTTTGACTCGATTTTTTCGATTTGGCTCGGTTTTTTCCGGTTTGGATCCAGTTTGGTTTTTTTTGTTTTAGACTTATAAAATCAAAACCAAATCGAATCGGTCAATTTTTTCAAAATTTTAATCATTTTTTTTTATGGTTTGATTTTTTTTTTAATTTTTTTTTTAACTTTCTCAATTTAATTAATTTTTCAATTTTTTTACTATCCCTACTAAAAGGTGAGTCTATTCAAAAGAGTTTTGCCGAATCAAAGTAGCTCAATGAATAACCCTAGATAGCTTGAGTTAGATTAAGAGTTTGGGATTTCTTGGACTAACCTAGCAAATCAAACTAGATTCACAAGTAAAATAAGTGGAATCAGAATTAATCAGATAATATCCTTTGTTACTTCGAGAGGGTCTTCTTGAGAATGTTATTTTATATTGCAGAGGTCAAAACAAGAAGTTCCTTTGGAAGTATCAAAGGATATTATCTCATTACCTCTGATTACACTTATTTTAATCTGAGGCAAGTCAACGATTAATCAGGATGGATTAAGAGTGAACGCAATGTTTATTTTAAAAAAATTTAAAAAAATATATTTATTTTAAATTAATATTTTTTTATGTTTTAAAATTATTTTAATATGTTAATGTCAAAAATAATATTTAACAAATAAAAAATATATTATTTTAATACGTTTCAAAATAAAAACTATTTTTAAAAAATAAACATAAGTATACTCCCCTAATAATAAAGTTGAGAATACAAATAATTAATGAATAATAATAATAATAATAATTTGCAATATATATGAATAAATAAATCGTAAATTAAATGGCTCGAATGACGAGGCTCCACTCCAGCATGAATCACATTTACAGCGACGGAAGGAACCATGAGACAAGCACGATGAAAGCAATGAGACAAATTAACCCCCCCCCCCCCCAAAAAAAAAAATAATTAACGGGTACTCTTTTAATTAAAAAAATAATTTCTAGTGACGAAATACATATTAATTAATTAATTACATGGATTAATAGTTGATATATTTTAACATGCTTACGTCCATTTTGTTTCTTGCCTTTTTCCCCACCAATCTCTTGACTATGACAAGCATTTTTATAAGGCCTTTATGGTTCATTGAACAATGAGAATTCTTTCAATCGATAACTTCACATCAAATGCCTCCATCATGCAAATCACAAAAGTTTACACATCTTTTCATCAATAGATGATATAATAAAATTATAAATTTTAATTTTAAATTATTTGTATTCCCAAAGGCCATTAATTAACAATATATAAATTTAAATTACAAAAATATATTGAAACCTGGTATACCAAACTCTAAATACAAGTTAACAGCCATCTTAACTGGAAAAAAAATATTATTAGAACAAAAAAAAAATAACTTATATTACAACATATAATCCTTCTTCTAAGCTCCTTGAATATTTATCATTAATTGGTTTGTTAAAAAACAATGAGGAAGATGAGATTTATAAAGGAAATAATAAAGGAGAATTAATACCTAAAATTAATCTCAAGAATTTCGGCAGGGGATGTTATGAGTGTCCATGGGAGTGGTGTCAATGGCGGTTTTACAGGTGAAACAGAGAGAGATAATTTTTTTTTTTTTTTTTAGTATTCTTGATTTGGTAGAAAAGAATTAAGTATACATTTTCTTTTAAAGTGGAGATAAAAGCTTATAAATTAAATCCAAGTTTTTATGCCAATTAATCTTTTATTTATTTGAAAGATTGGGGATATACGAGTTAAATAAAGAGTCCCCCCCCCCCCCCCGATTGAGTGAGTTCATAGCCATTGCAAGTTTAACTAGATGACTTGTCACATTAATACAAAAGCACTTCTTAAGACTTTGTTTGTATTCTTCCTACGTACCCATTTTATACATACTTTGTTTTGTCATGAGTTTTATCAAAAAATTTTTAATATAAAAAACAATATTTAAAGGCTAATATTGTGTTTTTTTTTTTTTAAATAAGAACTTGAGTCATAAATCATACTAGATGTAATAAGATAGTTTTATTTAGTTATACAATAAAAAAACAAAGACAATAAACAAACTAAATTTTAAAAGAAAAGGTGTTAACAACAATCAAAAAAGAAAATCTATCAAAAAGAGAAAAATTATAAAGTTAAACTCTAAGATAATCCAAAACTAATAGATAAAATTAAAAAAAAAACACAAAATAAAACATCCCGGATCAATCCAAATTAATATAGAGTGTGTTTGGTATTGCGGTAGCGTTGTGGTTGTGGTTTAAAAAAAATTGTTTTATAAAAAATACTTTTAGTTGAGGTTGGTTTGAAAAAATAGGTGTTTGGTTAAAACTGTGGTTAAAATTGAGGTTGAAAAAAAAGTAGTTTAATGTGTTTGGTTAAGAATGCTTTTGAAATTGAGATTATAAAATAATTTAAAAAAATATATATTAATATTGATGGTTTTAAATTTAAATATTGTAAAATTAATTACTCCTATTACATCATAAAAAAAATAATACTTTATATAAAATATTTTTTATTATTCCATTAAACTATTTATAATTTCATTACGTACAAAATTCATTCGATAAAAACTATAAAATTGATATTACTGTGCGAGTGAATTTAATTCACTTTATACTAGTTTTTCGAGAAAAAAAAAATTGTTTTGTCAATGAATTTAACTCTCTAAACTATTTTTTTTTAAAAAAAATTAATACAATTAAAACTTTCAAAAAAAAAAAAACCGTGAACAGTGCAGTGAATTGCACTGTTCCTTATTTTTTATAACGTGCAGAGAATGAAAAGCATGTTTTCGTTGCTTTTCATTTTCAGCGTTTTAAACGCAAAAATTATATGGGTCCCATGAACAATAAACTGTTTTTTTGTATTACCAAACGGCTGCGTGCTGCGTTTTAAATAAAACACAGCCGCAACCGCGTAGACAAACGGAGTCATAATAAACTTGTAATTCAAGTCAGGAGGTTAAACCAACCTCATAGAAAGCTATTGGAAAATATAATAATAACTACTTCTCAATAATTTAAATATAAAAAGAGAAAATTAAAAAAAATCAGTTAAAATATACCCAAATGATACTATGTATACGTATATTATTGTTATTGACTTCAATATTTTTCTTTTTGATGTGACATGTTGGCCCGGATTTGTTGATACAAGGATACTCTAGTCATACCATCTTGAGTTACATCCCTAGTCTGTTGAGTTAACAATTGTAGATTTTTATTTATTTTATTGGATAAAAAAAAAATTTGTAAAAACATTAATTTTTATCTTATTATTTTATTCAAGATGCTTGTTATTATTTCCTAAATTATATGCTATCATAAATACACGCTTTTCTTGACACCTACATGTTTAAGATATATTAATGTTTTTAAGATGCTTTAAAAAAATGTTTTAGAACGCGATGTAAACTATGTTTTATAAAAGAAATTATTAAAATTAATTTTTTATATATTTTAAATCGTTTTGATATGCTGATTTTAAAAATAATTTTTTAAAAATTAAAAAATATATATCATTTTAATACATTTAAATATAAAAAATATCAAAAAAAAATCACAAAATCATACTCTCAAATACACGTTAATGAATTTGTATAACTAGCCTTCTGCCTTTAATTTCTGCAAGAACAGTCATTTGGTTTTTTATTTACTAAGTAATAGATTACTTAGCGACTCATTTTCTTCGTCCTTCAGTCTCAAGCTCGTTGTTCAATGTTCCTCTATAATATGCGGCTTGTCAATAAATCTTCAAACTAATCTCATAGCCTGCGCTAGGTAGTAGGTCGGGGAAAAAAAACACTTTAGTGTTAAAAAAGTCAAGAGGTTGCATGTGTGATCTTGATAAAACAAAAAATGTGTACTAGAAAAAACAAAGAGGATACATTTTAATTTAATCAAGCGTGGCAGAATGAACAAATTTAAAAAGAATTAACCAGGTCAATTCAAAGATGCATGAACCATCTTGATATCATTTTAATTTTAATTTAATAATTTAATTTATTAAATAAAATCTAAAAATATAATTTATATTATTTTTTAATAATAAAATTTTTTTAAATTTAAAACTTACATAAACTTATATTATCTTATACTTAATTTTTATCAAATAAATAGGAATGATGAGATGTAAACTTGTAGCCGCTTTATCATCAAAGCTCTGATGCTATGTCAAAGAACTATATCGATCCAATAACTTAAACTGTTAGATGAGATTCCAAGATATGATCTATATTATTTTTTTTTAGTAAGGCTATGATAATAAATTAGAGAGCAAACCAAATAACATGTAAGCTCCAATTCCTAATAAATTAAAGACTAATTTGAAGGGAAAAAAAATTAACAAAGAGGAATAAAAAAACGATAATTTGCAAATTGGTGTTTCTTGTGAATATGAACTGGCCGATGGAAACAAGAGCTGCCTTGAGTAGACACTACTCATCAAACAACACCAAGATAAGAAATAGAAAACGATAACAATCCGAACATTGAAGCCTTAACAAGCAAGCAATTTTGAAGATTCTGATGTATTTTAATTTATGATCCTTTCCTTGAGTTCGCTCTCTACTCCATCCCATTTCATTTTCTTTTGAAGATGAACTTAAAGAGAAAAGTAATGGCCACCTGCCTTCCCTCTCAATGTAACTTCCAAGCATTAGCATTTCAATTTTTATTGTACCATTACCCTCTCCAATGGTCTCACCTTCTTGAGCTTCCTTCCATCATCTTGAAAATTGCAAAAAGAATTATGAAAAAAGATGTCAAAATCCCCCATCTATGGTATTTAAATTGTTTGGAAGTGTGATTATGGTTGTTTTTAAAGTGCTTTTTACTTAAAAATATATTAAAATGATATTTTTTTTATTTTTTTAAAAATTATTTTTGAAATCAGCGCATCAAAATGATTTACAAACACAAAAAAATATTAATTTAAAATTAAAAAAAATAAAAATTAAACTTTTTAAAATACAAATACAAACAAGGCTAACCGAGATTAACCAACCATTTTTCCTTCCCTTCGTAAGCACATTAGGAAGATAAGTATATTTTGGGGTTTGTTCTCAATTAGTATATAAGAATAATAAATGGATGCTTGAGTATGGTTACTTGAAGATATCATTTTTATAGTACTTAATTTAAAATCTTACAAGGTAATGTTATATATAGGGTTTACAAGACATCACAAATTAATTTTATATAAAATAAATAGTGCTCCTTTTCTCTTCCAACTTGTTTTTCAAATAATACTTGATATTTAAAGTTAAGATCTATTTGCGGGAAAAATTATTTCTTTTAAAAATAAAAATAATTACTTTTTGATATTAAATTGTATTATAAAAAATAAATTAATAATCATTTTTTTTATGTTTAATACATGAAAAATATTCTAGAAAATAACATCTTTGAACTATTAAGATTTTGGAATTAAGAGAGTTTTTTTAGTTCTTAATTTTTTTCAAGCATCGTTTATTAATTTGAAATAAACTTTAAGGAAATGAATTATTTTATTATAGTAAAATGAGTTGAAAAATATTTTTTAGTGTCTTTTATGTACACTAAAAAATCAATTATAAAAATTAATAATGTTTTTTCGCACCTCAAATGAGTCTTTGACTATAAATATTTCATAACTCAAATAAAGTATAACTTAATTAGTATTTATTTTATAATTAACATTGCAATTTAAATTTTTAAGAATAAATTTGAGGGTGATGATCAGAAGTAGCTAGCATGGAATGGGAAAAAAGGCACATAATTTTTACAATACAAACACTGATAAACAATAATGATAACATGTAACATGCAAAATGAAAAGTGTCTTCCCAAGTCTAAAAGAGAAAAACAATTATTTTTCTTGGAGTCGCCAAACAATCAAAAAACAAAATGTAGAAAGTGTTTTTTTTTAAATTACTTTCCTACAGATAATATAATTTTGAATTAATTCAGAGAAAAAAATCACTAATTTAGTATGTTATTTCACTCAATATATTTAAGACAAAATAGGACATGAGATATTGATAACATTTCATGTTAAAAGAGAAAAAACAAAATAAATTAAATTGTATTTCATAGTATTATATTTACATAATATATTAATAGCATCATCTTATACTAGTAAAATTACTAAAAATAACTATTTAGGTGGTGGTCCAAAGATAAGAGCTTGGGACCAAGAGATTTGCTCCCTCTATGGTCTCAGGTTCGAACCCTAGGTTGCTCATATGATGGCCACTGGAGGCTTACATGATCGTTAACTTCAGGGCCCGTGGGATTAGTCGAGGTGCGCGTAAGCTGACCCGGACACCCACGTTAAACTAAAAAAAAATTTACTAAAAATATAAATCTTGTAGTTATTAATATGATGACTATTAAAAATTTATATGATTATTAATTTTAAAATTTATAAAATTATATAAAACTGATCTAAATAATCACTAAAAATAAAACGCAATGCAAAGCTTTTGATTTGGTTGGCTGGTGGTTTTAATCTCATTTTGCTCCATTTTTGTCATCTTCCCTAAACTCCATAAAGAAAAATACAATAAATAGTCAAGGAACTTAGTTTTTGAAGGTAGAAATGATCTTTGTTCCATCCAACGGCTGAGATTACAAAAACACAATTTATAACCATACACTAAGAAGCACAGAACAACATTCCTTACAGACGGTTAAAAGTAATAAGGTTTTTATTAAGAGAAAAAAAGATCACATTGCATACACAATCATTTTCATTTTTCTGATTTTCCCAGAGAGAGAGAAGCCAAAACGACAGATCATCTTCAGTGCGTAAAAGGGGGGATTCCTGACATGGGCACAGACAGAACTGTCTCCGGTGGTTGTCGAGACGACGTTTGTGGTGGTCGTCGGGGTGGTGAAGGTGAAGTGGTGGTGGTTGGAGTAAAATTTGATGGACCAAGTAAAGAACTTTTGACATGGTCATTAATGAAAATGGCACAGCCTGGGGACCATGTCATTGCTGTTCATGTTCTTGATTCTGCAACTGGTAATGATGACAGTAATAAAGGTCGTGTTTCTCTTTAATGGGTTCTTTTTATTTTTGTCAAAGATTGATCTTTTTGTATGGTTTTTGTGGTGGATGTGGTGTACAGAATGTATGGCAGGGACTGGATCACTTCTGTCATTAGTGAAGACATTTGATTCATTGTTGGCTGTCTATGAAGGTTTCTGCAACTTAAAGCAGGTTGCTGTTTTTTTCACTCCTTTTTCCAAACCAGCAATTTTCTCTCTCAATTTTGAAGTGTTTGGAATGGGGCGTTTTTCTGAGAAAATTGAGGAAAACTATGTTTTTTTTTTTTTTTTATCAAATAATGAGGATAATTAGTCTAAGTATTAAAAATTTCAGTGGTATTTTCACCAAGGAAATGGATGGTGATTTTCATATATTTTTATTGTTGGGATTGAGAGGATGAATATTGAATTGGGTGAGCTGTGTTTTCAGGTGGATTTGAAGCTAAAGGTGTGTAGAGGTGAATCAGCGAGGAAAATTCTGGTAAGGGAAGCAAAAGCAAATAGTGCTGCTAAGCTGATTGTGGGAACCTCCAAGAAACATCAGAAACTCTACTCTTCAACCTCAACAGCAAAGTATTGTGCTAAAAAATTGCCGAAAGGTTTCTCTGTCTACGCTGTTAGGAATGGCAAACTTGTGTTCCAGAGAGAAGCAACGGTTCCAAATATGGATACCTTACAAGGTTTTAGTTCTTTACTCTTCTGGGTTTCATGTTCTTAATTTGGTACGATAATGAGAATAATGCTCCCATGGATGGTTTTTATGGGTTTTCATTGATGTGCTTAGCTTTTTATCTCTTGTGCTTTAGTATAATTACGGTTCTTGTTTGCTTAGTTCGTGTCTCTTTGAGCAAGAAAAGTAATAACTGATGCAACTGATTTTGTGGTGGCAGATAAATTAAAGCAAGAAAGTCGAAATTGCTCACAAGAATCTCAGAATAAGAATTCTATAAATTGTACTCCACGCTTGCTATTGCTGGATGAATCTGGAGCACATGAATTGGAGGAGTCGTGTAGGGATGGCAACAGGGATAACTCATTGGCTTTGGTACCAATTCAAACAAACAAGCCATTATCGAATTCAGATTCCGATGTGAGTGAAGGATTAGTGGATGCAAAACAGGGTTGGTCATTTCTCCGTCGGGTATTTTTCCATAAGCAGCAGCACACAGAGAAAGCTCATATTAAAAAGATATCTGTGGTTAAATGGGTGTGTAGGTTACCTACTCGTAATTCTTCATCTGTGGTGTATCCAGATCAAAAACAGAATACGTCGCACGTGGATGAAGATCAAAACTCGAACTCTGAAAGAAAAAATTATGCAATAGTGCCAGTGGGGCCTGAGGTTGCTTGGACTCCCATTTCACCATGTCATGGCTTGAGTGGCATTCCAGAAGAGTTGAAAGACCTGCATGAGAAATATTCATCATCCTGTAGATTATTCAGCTATGAGGAACTTGTGATGGCTACCTCCAACTTTATTCCTGGTTTGTTCTTTATCTGAATTTCATATCACTAGTTTTGACTTGTGCACATTTTGGTCTTTCCTCCTAATTTTGTTCTTGAAAATTTACTTCTAGAGAATATGGTAGGCAAGGGTGGTAGTGGTCATGTTTACAAAGGGTGCCTTCCTGATGGCAAGGAATTGGCAGTGAAAATTTTAAAGCCATCTGAAGATGTCTTAAAAGAGTTCGTTGCAGAAATCGAGATCATTACAACTTTGCATCACAAGAACATAATCTCTCTATTTGGTTTCTGTTTCGAGCACAACAAACTACTCCTGGTTTATGACTTTTTATCAAGAGGAAGCCTAGAAGAGAATCTGCATGGTACATACTTTCTGTGCTTGGGATTGGATGAGATTATTTCATTATCAGCATCGAAGTGATCCTTAACTCCTAATTGCTAATTCTTGACCAGGTAATAAGAAAGATTGGAACGCAGATGGTTGGCAAGAGAGATACAAGGTGGCTGTGGGTGTAGCGGAGGCACTTGATTACTTACACAATTGCTGTGATCAGCCTGTGATCCATAAGGATGTAAAATCTTCTAACATACTTTTATCAGATGATTTTGAGCCACAGGTGCTGTATTCTAAAGCTTTCTGTGGATTTACATGAAGATCTTATATTCTTGGCAACTTTTGATGTCGATTATAATTTGATTTGTTTCTCAGTTGTCAGATTTTGGATTGGCTAGCTGGGCTTCTACTTCATGCCATGCAACTTGCACCGATGTTGCAGGAACCTTTGGGTGAGTAGTTTGCTTTGCAATTCATGTTTTCTACCCATTTTCTTAAGTGTTTCAGAGTTTGAATATGCTATATATTTTCTTTGTGGCAGTTACTTGGCCCCAGAGTATTTCATGCATGGCAAAGTAAGTGATAAAGTGGATGTATTTGCTTTCGGAGTTGTGCTCCTTGAGCTTCTCTCTGGAAGAATGCCTATTAACAGTGAACATCCGAAAGGCCAGGAGAGCCTTGTCATGTGGGTAGGTTTCCTCATATACTTGTTAATTCAGACTGAAGAACTTGTTAATTCAGACTGAAGAGTATCTTGTAAGGAGATGCTTTTATTTTTCACAATATGAAAGAGGAGAAAAGGACTGCTCAAAAATCTATTGCAATACCAAGTTAGGACAATGTGAGCACAAAGAAAATTGTGTTTTCAACATGTACCTTTTGCAGTTGAATAAGTCAGGAATTTTCAAGCTGATTGGGGTGTGAATTTATATTATGTTCCTACAAGATACAATGATTGTGATTGGATAAACTGAATGCGTGATTTTGGATTTTGTGTTTTTTCTTCTGAGGAAACCTCAGGATCTGTCGTTGTCCTTCTCTAAGAATTCTATTTCACAGTTTGTTAATATTTACTTCTTGATGTTATATTTTACAATTAATTATTGTATGATGCTGGCATCCAGGCAAAGCCAATTCTTGAGGGTGGTAAAGTGTCCCAATTGCTTGACCCGCATCTAGGTAGTGAATATGATGATGATCACATCGAAAGAATGGTATTAGCTGCAACCCTTTGCATCAGACGTTCTCCTAGATGTAGGCCACAAATGAGCATCGTAAGTTAAATTTCACCGAATATGAAGTGCTTTGATTGTACTATGTTTATTTTCCCTCTCTTTTCTATGAATTGAATATTTGCTCATGGATATTTTGGCTGATTACAGATTTTGAAGCTCCTCCAAGGGGATGAGGAAGTAAAGAATTGGGCAAGGCACCAAGTTTGTGCATCAGAAGAACTCGACGCCGTGGATGAGGAAGCGTTTCCTACCAATATTCAATCCCATCTTAACCTCGCATTACTTGATCTAGAGGATGATTCTCTTTCTATTAGCAGCACCGAGCAAGGTGTGTCAATAGAAGATTACTTGCAAGGGAGATGGAGCCGCACATCAAGCTTCAACTAACCATAGGCCAGTGGAATGCAATGTGCAAGTTGTGCAATCTTTTCAATGTACAGGGGGCTTGATTGGTTCATCTTTTCAGTTTTTTTTCTGGGTTAAATCCACTGGTATGGTCTTGGAAGAGAGGTTTTCTGCAAGAGGCTTGCCTCCGCCTAGACTTAGAAGTTGTATTAAAAAAAAAGGTTTGAAGGACTGGTTTTGTTTCCGATTTTTGGTCATTTGTGAATTTGCTTTAGAAAATGATTTGAGACATGTAGCAAAACCCCCTCCACCCGAATATTAGTGGTGAATGGCTTCCCCCCTCATTTACATGCTGCACTCGAAGACGAGTATCAGTGCTTGCTTTCTTGCATCAGATGGTGGTGATGTTACTGATAAACTTACTGCAGGGCTCTAATGGACTTTATTTTTATACATGAAATTATAAATTTATGATTCCTTTACCTTTTCTTTTCTGAAACACTTGTTTGAGCTGGCTGGCATTGTGAATTGACAATGAAAACTAAGACCTTTATTCCTTGCTTTGAGGTGCAAGATGTTACTTTCCTATTGTTCTAACCTCATGTGTCTGAATTCTTGTATTCAAGGAGCCTCCCTATCCTCAAATCCCCCACAGAACACAAAATATTGGATATAAATTTCCTTACTGTTCTGCACACTAAGAACCCATTTGGAGGAATTGCTAATAATGTATTTTTAAGTAAAAAATTAATTTATTTTTAATTGAAAAACAACTAGAACTAGAACTGGGATTTTGTAACATGATTTTTTTATGGAGACTCTTGACATTATGAGAATAAATAAGGAAAAAGAAGGCTTTTTTTTTCCTCGTCAAAATGAAGATGAGCGAAAATTCTGCACCACGTCACCACACCTGAGGCCTTAGCCATTAGCTAAATCAAAAAAGAAGAAGAAGAAGAAAAATGAGGATACATTTCCTTGCCTCTCTAGCTTATGGATCTGCAATGGGTATCCAACAAGAAGAGAAAAAAAATGGAAGATAAAAAACAAAGAAGAAGAAGAAAAGGAAGGAGGAGGAGGAGGGAGATAGCAGCAGCAACAACAAAGGAAGGGAAAGCTTTTAAGCATAATAATAATTTTATAACTATAATTTTGACAACAAATTCATTAAATAAAAACACTATTTAATAGCATGCGATCTACAAATCAAACAACGGTAATTTAAGAGAAGGAAAAAAACCCACAAAAATTATGAAAATGCAAGCACAAATCCAACTTCACAATCAACAAAAACAAGAGGACTAATCATTCATGGCATTCGGTCTCAAATCATTCAAACTCACCGGAAAAAAAATTGTTGTTTGATGTTCGCATGATGCACGAATACAATCAGCAAAAGGCTGGAGTTTCATTTGTATATGTATTAGGGTTGTTTGTTGCAGTAATTGAAGGATATTAATGACCGTGTTGTAATGGGGGATGATTTGTAGATGTAGGTGGGGCTCTCAAGAGCAAGCCTAGCCCAGGCAGGCAACTGGTCAACGATCACTGGGTCTACCTGTTAGTTGGATTTGATAACCTTGGAACAAACCATAACCAAATTTGGCATGCTTGCAAAGTGCAGATCAAGAGTCAGAAGTTGAGACAGAATTGGGAAGGATTGTGCTTGGCTCAATCATCGCATACATTGTGAAAAGTAGAAAACTGGATTCGAACCCAGCATTCCCAAAAGCTCTTAGACTGCCAACAGGCAAAGACCATCCACCGAGTTCATGGAAACGAATTATTAGGCAGCTACTTGGATACTCGAAACATGCTCATCAACTTTCACATATATGGTGATGTTACATATGGCCTCTACACACAAATACAAAATTTGTGCAGCAACCTGACCAACACTGAATTCTACTTAGCAGCGCGATCTTGCACCTCTTCTCAGCTTGTAAGGCTGCAGTTACAGGCAGGCTCTTATCAGCGAAATTGGTCGATTCAATGACCCCTTCTAGTCTGCAAAATAGGAAGCTGAAAAACTCTTGGACTGGACCTTTACAAATAACCTCCATTCATGCAAAAATAGCGATGGCAGTTCAGCATCAGTAGCAGCACATTAACTATAACACTTGCTTCCCAAGTCTTTGTCTAGAAGTCCAGAAAAAAAGATGATTAGCTGTAATCCCAAAAACCCAGAAAGCGCATTAAATTCTGATGATTCTGATCATTTCCAAGTGTATTCACCATTCATCTCAGAATGAGTTCAGGTTGACCCAATTTACAGTTCAGAAAGAAGCCTGCAATTTCAGGTTGCTACAGCGATCAATGAAAAAGAATGCATAAATTTGTAAGCATGAGCAACATGCAGCGTGCATTTGACATGCATGGCATTTGAATGCATGGACAACCCATCTGACTTGTGGTACCTTTAAATTTCATCATTCATCACTGTCACTGATATCAAAGATTGATCTCCTGACCACAAATGAAGCCCTGGAGGGAGATCTGAATCTATAGAAAGAAAGCGCAGGTCTTTGTTTATTGGAAGAAATTTTGAGCTTATTTGCAGCCGTCATCATGAGTTTCCCAACTGCAGAAGTTGTTTTTAGCTTATTCCCTGAACTTCCAGGTCGAAGATCTGTTGGCAGTGGAGAAGCCAGTGTTCTTGGGGGTGTTCTGATGTCAACCTGTGGTAAGGTAGAAACTTGCATATTTGAGAAATCATTAATTTTAGCAAATATCACTTCTTGTGGTCTCTCTGTGGGAGTTTCCACCATTGGGCAGGAAAAGGTTGCAGGCTTAACTTGGTTTATAGGTGTCAGTAAACCAGAGCACACTTTGGCAGCAAGATTTGGAGCTTTTTTTCTTCTATCAAATTCCTTATTGAGGTCAGCCATTCTCTTCTTGTCCTTGCTCTTTTTCTTGAAACAAGCGACAATTTTTGGAAGCGCTTCTGTTATTGTTGCATGCTCAACTTCATTTCTAGGTGCCAATAAACCAGAAGACACTTTGGCAGCAACATTTAGAACTTTTTTACTTCTGTCAAGTTCTTTGTTGATGTCAGCCAGTCTCTTCTTTTCCTTGCTCATTTTCTTGAAATAAGGAGCATTTTTTGGAAGTTCTTCTGTTGCAGGCTTAACTTCATTTCCAGGTGTCAGTAAACCAGAGCACTCTCTGGCAGCAAGTTTTGGGGATTTTTTACGTCTATCAAATTCCCCGTCGATTTCAGCCAGTCTCTTCTTTTCCTTACTTCTTTTATCAAAACAAGGGACAGTTTTTGGAAGTTCTGTGGGTGATTTGATGCCAAGTAATCCTTTTATCCTCTTGTTATTACCATTTGGTATCGTGTCATTTTTTCTGGTGTTTGTAACGAGAGAGCCAATGGCATTGCTACCATCAGAAATATGGTCATCCTTTGCAGCTAGACACTGAGGTAAGTGTTGATTACGAAAGCTATTTGAAGGCCTTATTTCCACATGAAGAAACCAATTTCCTTTGAGACCCTGAAAAGCATACTTTATAGGCAGTGACTCCAGCAGGTGGTAGAAGCAATTATTTCTCCTTACCTGCTAAAGGACAGAGAAGTGTAAGAAAAATTAACATGAAGGAATCCCCAAACAAAATCTGAAATTAAAGAAAGCAAAAGGATCATTTTAAAAATACCTTTAATTCATAAACTTTAATCTCTCCCAATTTTGGAAAACAATTAAAGTGCATTTTCTCCAGCTCTCCTACAGCATAAATATTGGCATGCATTACTTTTCTATGAAGTAGAGAATGCAATGCAAGGAACTGATCACGCTAGAATGCTGGAGGAAAATTTGGACAAATATGAAACCCTAAAGCAGAAAACACAACCAAATGGAGCATGTATATAGTCTAGTTATATGATAAATAAACTCAATACAATAGATTAGCAGGTTCTCCACTTTGCAAACTTCATTGAATCAGTTGGTCTATTCTGGGATTAAAACTTTGTTACCTTACAGGGGAGCTGTTTAAGGTTATGCAAACTTTGAGAGTCCATTGTATCCCTTCGCTAATGAGAACTAATAAAGAGTATCAATGAGACATCTTCTACAAAACAAAAATGAAAGAGGAGGGACAAAAGGCTAACTTATCCAACATTTTACTGAATGACTTCAGGCCGTCTCCTCCAGTTTTTTTGGGGCCAGGTATTACTTACAGGATTTTCTGATTAAAATTATTTTCAAACTTCCTACGTTTGCTTGTAAAACACTCCATTTAAGTATACAAATGCTTAGTACTGATGAGAACATCAGGTAGGATAAATCAATGACATAAATGCAAGCATTAAACCTCTATTCATGGTACAAAATGATTGAGCTTCAAAACTCTGAAGCCATCCAATTTATGTACAAACTTTCATGATTAAAGTATGGTGTCTCCACTTCATCCTCCTAAAGGTTACCTCTTGCCTTGTAATCCACCACTACATGTCTAACAAATTAATCTCTTTTGAATTGCCGACATGATTGTGTCATCAACAATTAGGCTGACCTCATAAAATAATCAATATCTAACAAAAGAAATGATCTTTATAGCACCATAGAGTAAATGCATGGAGTTACTTACCAACACAGACATCACCACTTTGGGACCACTCATCAGAGCTATAGATCCCTCAAATTATATTCCCTGCATCCAACTCTCAAATTCACTTGGCATTCCCTAAACTTCCTTGAATTAGTATGTTCAGCCACCTCTAGCATGCATTTCACCTTAACTAAATTATGTAAAACTCCAAAAGCTTACTTCTTCAGTCGGCACATCATAACTCTTTTCACTTTCAGCATTAATGAAACAAAAAAGTTACTGAAATTGACTTCTATCAAACCCCATCTAACCTCCAATACTCTATCACACAACAAAACTGTTTCTTCGACAATGCATTATGTCTAATAAGAAAAAGCAGCAACCTTTTGCATAAAAAAAATATAAATAGAACAAGTGAATAGTCCCAATTCAATACAGCAAAATCACAAACACCAAAACAGTGTGCTTTAGAATCCAAAAGTGAAGAAAACCCAGAAGAGCACATCAAGTGAAACGTCAAAACAAACAATCAGCTCCATAATAGAAACTATGATACAGATGAAACAAATACAGGCAGGTAAAAAGAGGGATTGTTGAAAATCCAGAGAAGATGTTAATAATAAACAAAGAGAGGCAAGAAAAAAGATTATAGAAAGAAAGTTACTCTTGAAATCAGCAACAGTGATGTCAGGAGAGATGCCCATGGCAATGTGAGTGTCCATGTTTGTGTCTGTGAAAACAGCTACTTCACCATCACTAGGTGTTGATGCCATTGAGAAGGCGATGAAAGACAATTGTCTGCAACTAGCCTAAATCGATAGGCAAAGAGAATGAGGCCGTGCTATTGATTGCAATTCTGGTTGAACGATTTTCTGTCGCTTTAAAGTAGATGACCAAGGCTTGTCTAGCCTCCATTAACTACTGGGAAGGAACCTGGGCACAAGAATTTCGAATATAATGGTGTAATTTCTCGAGTAAATTATTAATCGGTCCCTTTTGTCTTACGAATTAAATATTTCATTTAGTTTCAAAAACTAATTGTTTTTTTTTTCAAATTTATATTCCTTTTCAATTATTATTTTTAAGGAAATAGAAAAAGGAAGAAATGAAGTAAATAAAAATGACAAGATTCATGAGGAAAAAAAAAAGTTTTTAGAGTAATATTATATTAAATTAAGCATGGTCAATAATTAACTAAAGGACTACTTAATTAGTTTAACTATTCAATTCATTTTACTAAACAAGAGGAACTAATTTATAATTTACTTAATTATTAAAAAAAAACCTTCCTACTAGTTTATCCTAATATTATTTAATTGTTCATGATGTAATTGAAAATCTTAATATATATTTTTATTGGATAGTAAAAGGTATATATAGATATTTTCTCTTTTTTTAGTAACCATATTTTTATTTTTTGTATTAAGATTATCAATTGAAAATTATTTTGTTTTATAATATTTTCTTATTTGAGTTTTTTTACAAGTATTTAAAATAATCAATTAGAATTTAAGTAGGGACAATGAATTTAAGCAAAACCCTTCCTATCAAGGAATTATTAGGCACTCCGGAAACAATATTCATATTAAAGCATGATAAATGAATAGTTAGAATTTTATTTTTTCCTTGAGTGGAGGAATATTATTCTTGAAATAATTATATTAAAAAACAACTTCTTAATAATTTTTCACCTTCTACCTATATGATCATTTCTAGAAAAATAGAAGCAAATTAAAAAAAAATGACTCCCACCTATAAATAGCATAGTTTTTTAGACCCAGCCTGATCTAAGGTTTGGATTCCGGATTATGATCGGGTCACCCAGATCAATTTTTTTAAAATCAAAACAAAGTTGTTTTAATATATATATAAAACAAAAATTAACGGGTTGCACCTGGATTTTTGACTGGGTCTTGCCGGATCAACCCACTAGGTCACACTAGGTTTTTTTTTTTCTATTTTTTCTTCAACCCAATCTGTTCCAACCTCAGGTTGACCTGACGAGCTGGACCGGTTTCAAAACTATAATAGATAGTCTCCATTTTATCCTAAAACATTTGCATTGATTTTGTTTCTCAAGTCTTAAAAAATCGTAATTAAAAAGTTTCATCTATATTTAATCATAAATCTCATCTAAACTGTACATTTTATAAGAACCACATTATTTTGTAGGAAACTTAATCTTTTCTATTAAGAAATTCAAATAGAAGAACCCAATTGAGAAATTTAAATTGTTTGGGGATAAAAATTAAACAAAATATCTACAGGGGTAAAATCGATACTATCCTAGTAGTTGGAGGATATACTTTAAGTTTGCGAAAAACAATGAAAAGGTTAAACCCTTCTCTTCAGCCCTCACAGCTGGTTATGGTTTAACGCACTCTAGTCTCTCTCTCTCTCTCTCTCTATCACACACAACACCACGAGCCCATTTCTCAGTAACTAGGCTTCTTTTCATCAATCATTTCCAAATCCAGAGAAAGTACCAGGTATCATCTTCTTTTCTTACTCCCTACTCTCTCACACACATCACAACATTTCAATGGTCTCTGTAGTTTCTGGGTTGTCTTTGCTTCTCCTTTAAATTCAACCATCCCTGTTTAGTATGATTATAGCCCAGGTCAAGTTGTGATGTTATTTAGCTGAAATCCTTTACTGGGTGCATGAAAAATCTCTTATTATTGATTGATGGGTGTGGATAATGGGTTATTGTTTGACTATTCCTGGATCTTCTTGATTAGCGATACCTGCAGTTTTCTTGCTTTAGCAATTAATTTTTTTTATGATTTTCTTGTTTGGTGCTATTAGTTGGTATTTTAGAAATTTGGGTTTGGCTTCCTCTTTTCTATAGAAAAGTTGAAACCTTGCCTTACAAAGCTTAGAATTAGCTTGAGCAGCATGTAATGGAAAGATGTGTGCTTTTGAGTATTTGTGCTATTGCCTGTGTGTGTGATCCTAAAAGCAAACTGGAAAACTGAAATCAATTGAAGATTTCAAGATAAATTTCCTTTTCCTTCATGGTTGAGTGAAGATCTGGAAATGCGAAAAGATAATATGCTGAATTAGTAACTGGGAATTTTGTAAGAGAGACAACAAAGTGCAGAATAATCTTCTTGAGATTTAAAGTGATGGAGAGTTTTTTAGAAATTCTTGCCTGTATTTCATTGACCTGTTCTGATATGGATATGATTATGGTTCAATCTATTTGAGCTTGTTATTTGATTTGGTGGTAATAACTTTGCTTCTTTGATGGTACTTGCACATTTTATTTTGATTTCCTTCTATGGAACAACACATACAATCACTTGGTGAACTTTGCATTGTTTTCAGTTTATCAAGTTGGTGTGTAGTAGATAACAATCTAAAGAAATGGCTAGTCAGCAAAAAGAAGATCTGCCAAGCACCAGTCCTCGTGCTGCTGGTTTTGGGGAAATGGTAGTAGAACGATATCAAAAAATCAGAGAGCATGCAGAAACTTATCCCTACGTGTGGGCTTCGTATATTGTTGTATATGGCGGCTTCGGCCTCTGGACTACCTATAGATGGAGAAAGCTTCGTAAGACCGAGGACAGAGTGCGAGTTCTTCAAGAGAGGCTACGCAAACTTGTTGAAACTGAAGAGGGTGCCAGCTCCACCAAGTCTGTTGAAAAGGCTCCATCATCCACTGAAAAAACACCCAGATAGCTATGTGCTATTTCCACCAAATCATTTCTTATAAATTGATTGAGTTTTGAAACAGATGAGCTTGGCGTATATTTGCAAGAGTTGAGGAAAATCTCAAATGGAGAATAGTGCTATATTTTTTTGGGATAAACAGAGCGAAGAAATGGTCCATTCATTACCCATGAAATTTCTAATAAAACTTTTCAATTTCTTAGAAGCAATGAAATCCACCGGCTTATACAAAATTTTGTTTAACTGTGTTAATCCAGAGTCTGAATAGAGCTGGATGAAATGATACAAATTTGGTTGTTCTGTTTAACATCTATGCATCATCTATTTACAATTGCCATTGGGGTTTATTGTAACAATTATTATCAATTCTTATTATTTACTTTTTCTTTCGGAATAAATGTCAAATGGAATTTACTTTATGTTTTTCTTCTTCTTAAAGCAGGGTGTTTTCTAAGGAACATGCACTTTTTAGTGCTCTTGAAAACTGCATTGCAATATGTTCTGCATATGAGTGAATGATTTGAGGTGAAATGCTATCAAGTATGGCATACCCTTCCCCATCCGTTGGACCAAGGTCTGCTTATTCATATGACAGGGCTCGACTATACAATATGACTGTTACTATGATCGTGAAAATTCTTATCAACTTCTGAGAGGCAATGAAATTCACCAGCTTTCACAATTTCTTAAATCCATCAAAATTCTCCACAGCGACAAGAAAAGAAGTCGAGCCATTATTTCTGGCATTTAATAATCTAGATTAAAATTTAAGAAAAGGACTGATTTTGCAGGTTGCAAAATATGGAGAAGGATATCGGTTCTGCTGTATCCTTGTTTCATTAGCGTGCACACTTGTTGGTAAAATGGCTGCTACTCTTGGTAGAAAGCTCCAAATCACGCACCGTTTGAAACATTGGAAACTATGCAAAGATAGCTTTCTATGTGAAGCTAGGAGATGCAGGTCAAAACTTCCATTACAATACTCCCAGGACAGGACAGGTAATAACCCGTACGTTGTGTCAGTCATACATAGAATCAGAGGAGGCGTTCTTAGTGGAAATTTGCATGCTTTTGAGATTGTCAATGTTGCCTTGATTCATGAGAGTACCATAAAGAGAGAGCCATGAGATACCTGATGTTGTGAAGAGTGTTGCGAGATACATGCTGAAATATGGGTTCCAGCTAGGTTTCGAGTTGCAAATCGGGCTGTTTGAACGGATGAACTATATGAAGCTAAGAGATGCAGGTCAACACTTCCATTACAGTACTATCTGGACAGGTAATAACGAAGAAAAAAAATGTCCTTCATTATTACTAATTTGGGTATAATCTGAATAATTTTGTTAATTTACTCCTTATTATACTTAATGTAATTCAGTTTTTATTTATTTTTATATTGTAAATAAGTGATTAAATATATTTACTATCAATCACAGTTTAACCTTGATTAAATCCTGGTACAACCTAGAACCTGTGACCCTTTGTCTTCACCAATTCGGTTTTGAAAAGCTCGGTTTTGGTTGAATGAGTTTGTGAACAGTTCATTCTTACGGGGACTTGACTTGTGACTGAGAATTTTAGGTGAGCAATAACAAATATTAAGAATATTAAGAAGACGGAGGATTTTTTTAATAGTATTAATAAATCTTAGATTAATTTTGAAATTTTCCGCTAAATTTTTTTTATCTAATTTAAATTTTTAATTAAATTATATAAGAGCTAGCAAAACTTAAATTTATCGATTTTATAGTTTTAAATGCATTCTTGATGATTGATAAAAATATAATTTAGCTTTTAAAAAAACTTCAAAATAATAATAAAAAAATTAAAAAATTGAGACAATAACAAATTAAATCGACCTTACCTCCTCATGACCTGTATTATAGACTCTATTGGGTTTAATATTTTTTTATATGATAAAAAACAGATGCTCACAAAAGTGAGCATCAATTTAAAAATAAAACATTTATTTAAGATAATTATCCATAGAAAGCAAACAAAAATCAATAATATAGTATATTTCCCAACCAATCTAATATTAAATAATAAAATAAAAAATGAATAAATGAAAGACAATTAAAAGAATAAAAAAAAACATATTATATCGGTGGATAAACTTATTAAACCTGTGAATTGGGTAAGCTAAGATAGTACATCAAACCTATAAACTAGGTTATAAATTTCATTGAGATTATAATTTGTTTTTTTAATCCATTTTTTATTTAAGTACATGATAAAAAAAATAAATGATTGCGAAATTAAACATCAACCCAATACCAAGATGATTTTTTAGATCATGATAACCTTATAAAAAGTAAAACAAAACCAATTATGAAATTGGATTATCAATTAACCTAGTATCTAAGGATGAGAAAAAAATATTTTCAAAAGTTAAATTTGTCAAACCCGCAAACCAAGTCAACCAACCAAACATGTAAATAAATTCATGGACTTTATAAAGTTTAATAACATTACTTTTTTATGAAACTATTTTTTTTAATTATATGAGAAAAAAGTAGATAATAAAAAAGTCAAGTTCAATTAAAAAAATACACCTCATCAAACTCATAAACCATGGTAACCTAAACATGCTAACCTTATAAAAAGGTAAAGTAAAAAGAAACAAATTATGAAGCCAAATTCTCAATCATTTTCAATATTAAAAGATGAAATCAATAAAAAAAAATTAAAAAAAAATCATGAAAAAAATTCAAAACATAAAGAAGAAGAAAAAGCAAAACACTGTGGGTTATTATTGTCATTCACAATGCAATGTGCGTGGGTAAACAATGATTTCCTCACACCCTTTAATATTTGTTACTCTATAAAGTTTATAACATAACTTTTCTCTAAAACTATTTTTTTAACTATATGAAAAAAAAATAGACTATAAAAAAAATTGAAGTTCAATTAAAAAAAAAAAAAAACCCACCAAACTCTTAAACCAGAGTAACCTAGATCATTTTGACAACTTGTAAACTATGTTGACATCATATAAGGGGAAAATAAAAAGAAGCAAATTACAAAGTTAAATTCTTAACAATTTCAATTTAAAAAAAAAATTGATAAAAATAGATTTGAAAAATAATAATAATAAAAAAAATTCAAAAAAATAAAATAAAAGACTTAAACATTATGGATTACTATTGCAATGGGCCTTAGGTGAACAATAATTTCCTCCACTTCTTTTAAATTTTGTTATTTTATAAAGTTTAATAATATGATTTTTCTCTAAAATTATTTTTCTAACAATATAAGAAAAAAATAGAGTATAAAAAACATCAGGTTTAATTTTAAAAAACCACCAAATCTGTAATGTTTCTAAATTAATAAGATAGGATTTTACAACAAAGCCCTTGGAGGCTTAAAAGTTGGAATAAATGAATAAGGGGTATTATGGTAATTGACCAATAATTGATAAATATAAATAGGAAGTAAAAAAAAAAAAAAAAGGGAAAGTGTGATCTGAAATATTCAGAAACGTGAGAGAGAAGGGAGAAAGAAGAAGAAGGGAAAATAAGGGAAAATAAGGGAAAAATGAAGAGATTTGGAGGAAATAAGTGAAAAAGGTAAGATTTAGGTTGTTTAATATGTATAATATGTTAATTCAACTTTAATTTCAGTTTTGATGAATGTTAGGGTTTTGAGAATTTGTGTTTTGGGTTTAATTGATGATTTAGTTGATTATGGAAGATTGTGATGATTTTGAGTTATGGTTTTGTTTGAATTGTGAATTTGTGTTAGAAATCAGGGGATAACAGTAGTTGATCTGTTGAAATTCTGGGTTTGAGGTTGAAGATGACGAAAATTCAATTTGGTCCCTCAATTTCCGAAAATTACAGTTTAGTCCCCGAACTTTGGAAAATTACAAATTGGTCCCTGGAGCATATTCCGAGATTCTGAACAGAATAACATATGAATTATGGACAGAATTACTGTATAGATAAGATAATTTCAAACTTTCAATTTAGTCCTCCAATTTGACAAAAAGTACAATTTGACCCTAAAAATTTAGTAAAATTCCAGAATGATCCCTGAAGCATAATGATACATCCCGGGGCAGAATTGAGGATTAATTAAGGTCAGAATTTCAGTATATTCATGGATTTATGACAAATTTCAGTTTGGTCCTCCATTTGATAAAAGTTACGATTTGGCCCTAAAAATATGGAAAAATTCCAGATTAGTCCCTAGCTGTAATATTAGCTTTTGCAGATTAGTTTGATGAATAATTAAGGGTTACTTAGTGAATTATTACCAATTTTATTAGTTGTTTTTATTATGGATTAGATTTCGGGAAAACCGTTAGATTTTGGGTTTTTGAGAAAAGTGACTAGTTAGTTCAAAAACATATAGGGTTATGGAATACACCCTTAGTTAAGTGTATTAAATAGGTTATATGTTCTTTCGAGTCGTTCTTGAAAATATTTCCTTTGTATTCAGATAATCCTGATATTCTACCGGCGGGACGTCAGTAGGATTTTCTTCAGTGTCTGCTTTTGGCTTCTATTTGCTTTTGAGTCAGGTGAGTGGATAATTTTCCATATGCATGAGAAATATTATAAATATTTGATTTGTTAATATGAATTGGATCATGCTTCTTGATAATATATATGCTGATTATTATCCTTGATATAATAAAGCATGATCAATTATTGAATCTGATTTCTTGATATGAACCAATGTGATTTGACTTCTGATTTGACTTCTGAATTGATAGCTCCTCATTTGATTGATGTCATGAGTTGAGCTTTGAGATATGAATATGTTTGTTTGATTATGATTATGAACCTATGGTATGTCAGTCAGAATACCCATGCTAACAGGGTAGTGTTAGTCTTTGTGCACATCGTATCTGAACCCTAGTTGGTCGGGGGAGACACCAACCTGTGTGGACTGATCATCCATCAGTACGGAGCCTCATGCTCATTGCATTTTGATTTTCTGACGAGTTCTACCATATGATATTCTTGTTATGGCCTATTTGATAAACCTTCGTATAAGAACTAAAGCCATACTTGTATATATATTTCTCATTGCTATATTACCTCGTGTGTGTATATTGAACGTTATCTACTCACTGAGTTGTTGAACTCACCCTCTCATTATTTATTCTTTTCAGGCTTATAGCTTGATAGCGGGTTACTTTTGTTGAACCTTCCGAACCTGCTTTTTGGTTGTAATTTGTACCTTTCTTTTTATGTCAAGTTAGTGCTCCAAAACTATGAATATTATATAAACTCTTATATTAAGACAATCGAATTATATTATAAAGTTAGTTTTGTTGTTACTGCTGCGTTGAACAACTCTGATTGAGTTTTGAAGGATAAGTTTGTATGTAAGTTTGGGTTCGCATAGGTACGGAACCTTGGAGGGGAACCTTGCCTATGTGCCGGTCATGGATCCGGGAATCGGGTCGTGACAAACTTGGTATCAGAGCTTTAGGTTAAAGAAACAATAATATAATTAATTTCATAATAAGTGGAGCATTAGGATCCGTATCGTCTTGTTTGTTGTTTTTGAAATTTTAAATTCTCATCAAGTATATCTTCTTCCTTCTGATAGATATGCTTTCCTATAATTATGTGATAATTACCATGCTATTTGTTCTAGCATGACTTAAGTGCTCTCACTTTTATTTTAGGAAATGCCGAGGAATAGACGAACAACTGATACTCTTAGGGTAGATGACAATAAAGATGATGTCCTTATTGTGTAGTTTAGAAATGCAAGGTATAGGAGGTAGGGCAGTACATCCACACCTCAACATGTTGTTTCTGTTTGATCTTTTGAAGCAAAAGTTTTGTTTGATACGGGTGCAATCCATTCATTTGTGTCCTTATATTTTTTTTACCGCGAGGATAGATAAGCAACCAACTTTATTAAGATTGCCCATTTCAGTCTCCACTCCCTTAGATGAGTTAATATTAGTAAAGTATGTGTACCTGGATTGTGAAATAGAGATTGGAGATAAGATCTTTATGGGAGACTTAAATGTCTTAGATATGGTTGATTTTGATGTGATTTTAGGAATGGATTGGTTGGCTAAGCATAGGGCTTCAGTAAATTGTTGGGGTAAGAAAATAATGTTTGATCTAGATCAAGAAGTTGGGTTGGTATTTCAAGGAGATAAGATTGGGTCTCCATCAATTATGTTGTCGGCTATCTCGAGGAAAATGACCCAAAAAGGGGTACAGTGCTACCTAGCATATATAGTGGATGTAGAGAAAGAAGTTCCCCAATTAGAGGAAGTCCCTATAGTAAGAGAGTTTATCAATGTATTTCCCGATGACTTACCTGGATTGCCTCCGTATAGGGAGATTGAGTTTTGTATTGATTTGGTTCCGGGTACCGAACCAATATCAATGGCACCATATAGAATGGCGCCAGCAGAATTGAGGGAGTTAAAGGAGCAGTTGCAGGATTTGTTGGATAAAAAGTTCATCCGACCAAGTGTGTCCCCTTGGGGAGCTCCGGTGTTGTTTGTGAAGAAGAAAGATGGGTCATTGAGGTTGTGCATAGAATATAGGCAATTGAATCGGGTGACAGTTCGAAATAGATACCCACTCCCTCGTATAGATGATTTGTTTGATCAGTTACAGGGAGCTCAATTCTTTTCTAAGATCGATCTTCGATCTGGGTATCATCAATTGAGGATTAGGGAGGCAGACATTTCAAAGACAGCTTTTAGAACTCGGTATGGTCATTATGAGTTTTTAGTGATGTCTTTTGGGTTGACGAATGCACCAGCAGCTTTTATGGACTTGATGAATAGAGTGTTTGGCCAATTTATTGATCGATTTGTGATAGTTTTTATTGATGATATTTTGGTGTATTCGAGGTCTAAAGAGGAGCATGAGCAGTATTTGAGAATGGTGCTTCAAACTCTGCGAGATCATCAGTTGTATGGCAAGTTCTCAAAGAGTGAGTTTTGGTTGGAGAGTGTAGCATTTCTTGGGCATGTAGTGTCAAGGAATGGGATTGAGGTTGATCCTCAAAAGATTGAAGCAGTTAAGCAGTGGCTTAGGCCTACTTCGGCGACAGAGATTAGAAGTTTCTTAGGTTTGGCTGGCTACTATCGGAGGTTTGTGGAGAACTTTTCTCGAATTTCTGCACCATTGACTAAGTTAATGCAGAAAAATGTTAAGTTTCAGTGGTCTGAAGCTTGTGAGAAAAGTTTCTTAGAGTTGAAAGAAAGATTGACTACAGCGCCTATTCTAGCAGTACCATCAGGTTCTGGTGGTTACACAGTGTATTGTGATGCTTCGAGAGTGGGGTTAGGATGTGTTCTAATGCAGCATGGCAAGGTTATTGCATATGCTTCACGACAACTGAAGAAGCATGAACAGAACTATCCTACACATGATTTAGAGATGGCGGCTGTGATTTTTGCTTTGAAGATTTGGAGGCACTACTTGTATGGTGAAACTTGTGAGATCTTTACAGATCACAAGAGCTTGAAATACATCTTTCAGCAGAGGGATCTAAACTTGAGGAAGAGGAGATGGATGGAACTACTGAAAGATTATGATTGTACCATACAGTACCACCCGGGTAGGGCAAATGTAGTTGCCGATGCTTTGAGTAGAAAATCATCAGGGAGCTTAGCTCATATTCAAGAAGTACGAAGACCTCTAATTAGGGAGTTGCATGAGTTAGTGGATGAAGGAGTCAGATTTGATCTTAGTGAAGCCGGAGCAATGATTGCTCATCTTCAGGTTAAGTCAGATTTGTTTGATAAGATAAAAGCAGCTCAGAAGAAAGATGATTCCCTACTCAGGATTCGAAATGAGGTTGAGCAGGGTAAAGCTGCAGGTTTTGTGATTGGTGATGATGATGTGCTGAGATATAGGGATAGGCTTTGTGTACCTGATGTTGATGATCTGAGGAGAGAATTGATGATAGAGGCACATCAGACAGTTTACACAATGCATCCAGGTTCCACCAAGATGTATAAAGATCTTAAGGTGTGTTATTGGTGGAATAGGATGAAGGCTGATGTAGCAGATTTTGTCTCTAGGTGTTTGACCTGTCAGAGGGTAAAGGGTGAACACCAGAAACCTCCTGGATTGTTGCAACCATTGTTGATTCCAGAATGGAAGTGGGAGAGGATCACAATGGACTTTGTGACAGGATTGCCTAGGAGTCAGGAGGGTTATGATTCGATATGGGTGATTGTTGACAGGTTGACAAAATCAGCCCATTTTCTGCCAGTTAAGATTACTTATGGATATGCAAAGTTGGCGGAATTGTTTATTAGTGAGATTGTACGGTTGCATGGAGTGCCAATCTCGATAGTGTCTGATAGAGGTCCACAGTTTACATCGCGGTTTTGGGTGAAATTTCAAGAAGCTATGGGTACTAAAGTGCAGTTGAGTACAACTTTCCACCCTTAGACAGACGGTCAGTCTGAGAGGACTATTCAGACCTTGGAGGATATGTTAAGGGCTTGTGTTATGGATTTTGGAGTTAGTTGGAGTAAGTTCCTACCATTAGTGGAATTTGCTTACAACAACAGTTATCAGGCTAGCATAGAGATGGCACCTTATGAGGCTTTATATGGTCGAAAGTGTAGATCACCGGTTTGTTGGTTTGAGGTTGGTGAGAAGAGGCTACTGGGACCAGAGTTAATTCAGATTACCTCAGAGAAGATTGAGGTAATTAGAAAGAAGCTTCAAACAGCTCAGAGTAGACATAAAAGTTACGCAGATAGAAGAAGGCGTGACTTAGAGTTTTCAGTGGGTGATTGTGTGTTCTTAAAAGTATCACCTACCAAAGGAGTATTCAGGTTTGGGAAGAAAGGCAAGTTGAGTCCTCGATTCATTGGACCATATGAGATTCTGGAGAGAGTTGGGGCAGTTGCTTATAGGTTAGCATTACCACCAAACTTGTCTGCTATTCATCCAGTATTTCATGTTTCCATGTTAAGGAAATATATGTCAGATCCATCACATGTATTAGAGGTTCATCCCATTGACTTGAGGGATGATATGGTTTATGAGGTGCAACCGGAAGCTATAGTCGACCGACAAGTGAGGAAGCTTAGGTCGAAGGACATAGCTTCAATGAAAGTGAAATGGAAAGGTCATTCATGTGAGGAAGCGACATGGGAGCTCGAGGATAAGATGCGTGAGGAGTATCCTCATCTTTTCTATAATCTCGGTAAGTATTCAATCTTTTCTATTAAGTTTCGAGGACGAAACTTTTATAAGGTGGGGAGATTGTAATGTTTCTAAATTAATAAGATAGGATTTTACAACAAAGCCCTTGGAGGCTTAAAAGTTGGAATAAATGAATAAGGGGTATTATGGTAATTGACCAATAATTGATAAATATAAATAGGAAGTAAAAAAAAAAAAAAAAGGGAAAGTGTGATCTGAAATATTCAGAAACGTGAGAGAGAAGGGAGAAAGAAGAAGAAGGGAAAATAAGGGAAAATAAGGGAAAAAGGAAGAGATTTGGAGGAAATAAGTGAAAAAGGTAAGATTTAGGTTGTTTAATATGTATAATATGTTAATTCAACTTTAATTTCAGTTTTGATGAATGTTAGGGTTTTGAGAATTTGTGTTTTGGGTTTAATTGATGATTTAGTTGATTATGGAAGATTGTGATGATTTTGAGTTATGGTTTTGTTTGAATTGTGAATTTGTGTTAGAAATCAGGGGATAACAGTAGTTGATCTGTTGAAATTCTGGGTTTGAGGTTGAAGATGACGAAAATTCAATTTGGTCCCTCAATTTCCGAAAATTACAGTTTAGTCCCCGAACTTTTGGAAAATTACAAATTGGTCCCTGGAGCATATTCCGAGATTCTGAACAGAATAACATATGAATTAATGGACAGAATTACTGTATAGATAAGATAATTTCAAACTTTCAATTTAGTCCTCCAATTTGACAAAAAGTACAATTTGACCCTAAAAATTTAGTAAAATTCCAGAATGATCCCTGAAGCATAATGATACATCCCGGGGCAGAATTGAGGATTAATTAAGGTCAGAATTTCAGTATATTCATGGATTTATGACAAATTTCAGTTTGGTCCTCCATTTGATAAAAGTTACGATTTGGCCCTAAAAATATGGAAAAATTCCAGATTAGTCCCTAGCTGTAATATTAGCTTTTGCAGATTAGTTTGATGAATAATTAAGGGTTACTTAGTGAATTATTACCAATTTTATTAGTTGTTTTTATTATGGATTAGATTTCGGGAAAACCGTTAGATTTTGGGTTTTTGAGAAAAAGTGACTAGTTAGTTCAAAAACATATAGGGTTATGGAATACACCCTTAGTTAAGTGTATTAAATAGGTTATATGTTCTTTCGAGTCGTTCTTGAAAATATTTCCTTTGTATTCAGATAATCCTGATATTCTACCGGCGGGACGTCAGTAGGATTTTCTTCAGTGTCTGCTTTTGGCTTCTATTTGCTTTTGAGTCAGGTGAGTGGATAATTTTCCATATGCATGAGAAATATATTATAAATATTTGATTTGTTAATATGAATTGGATCATGCTTCTTGATAATATATATGCTGATTATTATCCTTGATATGATAAAGCATGATCAATTATTGAATCTGATTTCTTGATATGAACCAATGTGATTTGACTTCTGATTTGACTTCTGAATTGATAGCTCCTCATTTGATTGATGTCATGAGTTGAGCTTTGAGATATGAATATGTTTGTTTGATTATGATTATGAACCTATGGTATGTCAGTCAGAATACCCATGCTAACAGGGTAGTGTTAGTCTTTGTGCACATCGTATCTGAACCCTAGTTGGTCGGGGGAGACACCAACCTGTGTGGACTGATCATCCATCAGTACGGAGCCTCATGCTCATTGCATTTTGATTTTCTGACGAGTTCTACCATATGATATTCTTGTTATGGCCTATTTGATAAACCTTCGTATAAGAACTAAAGCCATACTTGTATATATATTTCTCATTGCTATATTACCTCGTGTGTGTATATTGAACGTTATCTACTCACTGAGTTGTTGAACTCACCCTCTCATTATTTATTCTTTTCAGGCTTATAGCTTGATAGCGGGTTACTTTTGTTGAACCTTCCGAACCTGCTTTTTGGTTGTAATTTGTACCTTTCTTTTTATGTCAAGTTAGTGCTCCAAAACTATGAATATTATATGAACTCTTATATTAAGACAATCGAATTATATTATAAAGTTAGTTTTGTTGTTACTGCTGCGTTGAACAACTCTGATTGAGTTTTGAAGGATAAGTTTGTATGTAAGTTTGGGTTCGCATAGGTACGGAACCTTGGAGGGGAACCTTGCCTATGTGCCGGTCATGGATCCGGGAATCGGGTCGTGACAAAATCCATAAACTGGAATAACATGGTTTGCCTCGACAAATCCACAAACCACGCTAACCTCATAGAAAGATAAAATAAAATAAAATAAAATATAAAACTAAATTCTCAATCATCTTAATATTAAAAAGATAAAATTTAAAAAAAATAATTTTAAAAAAATCATAAAAAAAGTTTTAAAAAATAAAAACAATGTGGGTAAAACTATAATTATATTATAATTATAATTATAATTATAATTATAATATGCCCGATTACGACTGAGTTGTTTTAGTAAATGACAGCAAGAAGTCAAAGCTCAAATTTGAATCCTTAGTCATAGCTCTACTTGCATACCCTACATATACATGTACTATATTTTACCTGCCTCCTGTAAATTTGGTTAATTTTAGGACAACTGCCTAAATTTGGTCGACAATTTCTCCTTTATTTTATTTTATTTTTCCCACTTGCCCTCTTCCAGGTTTTGTTGTGCTGCAGGGGAAACTTTTCTTGAAAATTTCCTTGGTTTCTCCCATAATTTCCTTCGATTTTGTTAGCAAAAGGGCCATTGCCAGAATGGCTGACCATACTGAAACTGATATAGTAGCTTATGTTGGTGGCTTTCTTCTAGAAAGAACACCCTCTAATGGCGTGAACGTCTGCTACTACGAGACTGTAAATGTTGATTTGTCTGTTTGGAAGATTTCAAACCCCCTGCTTAATAATGTTCCATACTTTGCTGTCCAGTTAAGCATCACTATATTCATGATTCACTTGCTTTTCTTCATCTTTAACTTCACCCGTCAACCCAGATTTTTCGCAGAGTTAATTGTAAGTATGATACATTTTGCCGTGCTGATTACATATTTGGTTGTGTGTTTAGAAGGCTTTTACATTTCTGTTATCTTGGCTGCTCTGTTACTTTCTGATTATTAGTATTAATTTTGTGTTTTTCCAATCCATGTAGACAGCTTGCATGCTTGGTCCAATATTCTTTAGGTCTACATTTTTCCTCAGATACGTGCGTCCGATAAAGAGCAATGTGGCGTTGCAGACCATGGCAAACTTAGGCCTTGTTTATTACATGTTTCTTGTGGGTTTAGAGATTGATCTAAACATGGTAAGGAGAGTGGGGAAGAAAGCTTTCACCAATGCCGTGGCTGGAATTCTGTTTTCTATGGGTATGGGTGCCAGTCTGTATTGCTTATTTACACGAGATAAATCCATATTTCCTTCTGCCAATCCTGTTGGCGGATTGTTTTGGGGTGTTGCTCTGACTGTCACAAGCTTTCCTGATCTTGCTCAAGTTCTTTCCGACATTAATCTCATCAGCACAGATCTTGGACAAATAGCCTTGTCTTCAGCTTTTGTTAATGATTTAGCATCTTGGACTATTCTTATTACGACAATAACCTGGCTCCATGGACGCAGTAAACTTTCCATCCTCCCAACTGTTGGCTTCATTATTCTTTGCTGGTTTGTGGTGCGTCCAGTCCTTGGCAAAATCAAAAGTTCTTCGAACAAAAGCAGTGGTAGAGACTTTTATGTATATGTTATTCTTGCTGCAGTGCTCATTTGTGGATTCATCACAGATGCTTGTGGCTCCACTTCTATGACAGGGGCATTTGTTTTGGGACTTGTCACATCGAATGAGTTTGAAACAAGAATTTTGGAACAAGTCAATAATTTTGTGGCAGGAATTTTGCTTCCTTCCTACGTCATGGTTGTTGGAGGTAAAATTGACATATTTTTTATGATGTCCAAAACTAATGTAGTCATGCTGCTGGTGATTGTTGTCTCGGCTTTCTCGGTCAAGGTTTTGAGCTCTTTCCTTGTCTGCAAGGCCTTCGGTATCCCTGCTCGTGATGGTATTGCCCTTGGGATTCTTATGAACACAAAAGGCCTTTTGGCTCTGGTTGTTATTAACATCGGTGTCGATGTACAGGTACACTGGATATTTTCATAAACTTAACTAAGAATTATAGAGACGTATATGCTTGATCTATTTCTGACAAATCATTTTATGACATTGATGCAGGCTCTGGACTCTGCAACATTTCCTGCAATGGTGATTGTGTTTTTGGTTATGACAGCTCTTGTGAAACCTTTTCCAAATTGGGTCAGTAAGTCTTCAAAGAATCTCAAGCAATACAAGCAGAGGACTATGGAAACAAGCGAAGATGATTCTGAATTTCAAATCATTATGTGTGTTCATGAATCTCATCATCTATCAGGAATGAGCACCCTCTTGAAATTGTCTAATTCTACTAAACTATCACCAATCACTATTTTTGCTCTTCATCTAGTAGAACTCACAGGCCGTTCATCGGCAATGCTTATTGTTCATGACGCCTATAACGCCACTAACATCAGCCAACCCATTTTTGAAAGAGTTATATCAGACCACGTCACATCTCACAGTCTCGGAAGCTATGGAAGGAGTGGAACAGGCCATCCGATTTCCATCCAACCAGTAACAGTCGTGTCTCCTTACGCGACCATGCACAGAGAGATATGCTGCGTTGCTGAGGACAAACATGTGACCTTAATTATTGTTCCATTTCACAAGGAAGGATGTGGAGTTGACGTGGTGCAAGAGAATTCTTCTATCAGAACTGTCAACCACAACCTGCTTGCAAAAGCTCCATGTTCAGTCGGTATATTTGTTGACCGAGGGCTTCAATTAAGCATTCGTGATATGGGTTCCAATCTATGGAAACAACAAATTAATGTTGCCATGCTCTTCACCGGTGGACCTGACGACCGCGAAGCATTAGCCTACTCATGGAGAATGGCAGGCTCTCACGAGGTGCGTTTAACAGTTGTGCACTTTCGTCCAGGAGAAAAGGCAAAAAGTATAATGGAAGAGAGAAAAGAGAGTGAAATTTATGAACAGCTTGATGAAAAATACGTCAACGAACTCAGATTCAAGGCAATGTGCAATGATTCCGTAATTTATTTAGAAAAGGTGGTAAACAACGGGGAAGAAATTTTAAGGACCACAAAGGAAATGTTTGATTATTATGATCTGTATATAGTGGGAAGGGGTCAAGGAGTGGCATCTCCTTTCACATCAGGGCTATCAGAGTGGAGTGACTGTAAAGATCTAGGAGTATTGGGAGAGGCATTATCTACATCTGAGTTTGCACGAAATGCATCCATCCTTGTAATCCAACAATATTATGTTGCAGACACAGCTGAATAAATTCAGTAGAAGTTTTGTTGAAGTTGCCTTTTATGACCATGCTAACAAAATTCTTAACATTTTTAAAACGAAAAGGCCATCTGTTATGGAGTTCTTAATGATCTTGTTAACTAAACTATTAGCTTGTGTGTAGTCAAAACAACAACGAAATGCTGGTTTTAAGAGAGAAAATAAGTCTGCAATTTTCTGCAGAATATCATGAACAAGAGGAGGTAACAGTAAAAAAACTTATCACACTTTTCTTTTCTTTTTCTTCTTCTTTTTTACTCTCATACATCTCCAGAACTTTCAGCCATACATATATTAAAAAAAAAAAAAAACCCAACACATCTTAACCTTACACTTGTTCATCTTAATCACCTTTTAATCTAGCTATAATTTTTTTCTAACACATTAACTAACTAAAATCAAGGTTAAATAGTCACAACAACTTTACTAGTTACAGCCTGCTAACCTTAGCATTCTCCATCTTAATATGCTGAACTTGAACTCCTAGTGCATTTCTCGTCTTTTGACATTTATCTTTTGGCTATGCTTTTGTAGAGATATAAGCCACTTGCTCCTCTGATTTGCAGAAATCCATCAACCTCTCCTCATCAGTTGCTTCACGAATGAACTGATGTTTAAGTGCAATGTGTTTAGTTCTGCTATGAAAAATTGGATTCCTTACCATTTCTATACCTGATTTATCACCACACAAAACAATGTTGTTGCTGTTGAGTAGCTAAAACAGCTGCAACATATTCAACTTCAACAAATGATTGAGCAACTCATTGTTGTTTCTTCAAACACTAAGCAAACACACCTGAACCAATAGAAAAAGCATAGCTTGAAACACTTTTCATATCTTTAACACATCCACCCTAATCATTATCACAAAATCCAATCAATTTCATCTAAGAAATTCTGTCAAATCTACAAACATTACAGCAGACCTTGTGTTAAATACAATAGATTCCCAACCAAACTTCTATAAAAAGTAAAATCCACCTTTCATTAACTTTTCATTCACCACTAAAGATACCTCAACAGGTTTGCAGGCAAACATTCTGGATTTTTTGAGAATTCTTTCAGCAAACTTCTTCTAACAAATGAAAACACCTCCATCATCTTGGTAAACCTTAATATTAAAAAAATTATGTAGCAGCCCCGTATCATTCATCTCAAATGAACAAAGACACTTCACCACCAAAGCACAGCCACGGTCGAACAAATCCCCTTCTCCTTCATCAACTTCAATTTATTAAGCGTCAATTCAGGTTTATTTTCCTGACTGTACACATGAAGAACAAGAGAAAAACTCGTGATATCCGGTTCAATCCATGTGTCACACATTTCATCAAATATATTTTATGCCAGACTTATAATCCTCTTAAACCTACTCTCTAGATGCGAGCCCATGCTCCTACAAATCCCATTTATTTAACATTAGCCTTAATCCCTCGCTCTCTCCCATTTCCCTGAAAAAACTCAGCCATATTAATTCTAACAATCTTACACCACCCATATATCAAAATGGTATACATTCTCACATTAGGAATAAACCTATGCTTCCTATTAAAAATCTCAACACCCCCTTTCACATATCCATATTTACACAAAGTATCGGGCAGAAAACAAAAAATAAGACTCGATCAAAGGCTCGTTCAGACATATAATTGTCAAGACTTTTGATAATTTCTCTATAAATAAGAGACTGTTATGTGATTGGCAAGAGAAATTCATGTTGTCCAAAATTGGATTCTTAAACTACCATTATACATATATCAAAGTTTCTCAAATGGGTGCTCTTCCATCTAAATTATAGCAAACAACTACTCCTAATCATAAAGATGGTACTAAACACCTAAGTGTTCAGGCCAGCTTGTACACAACTCGACTAATTCCACAGGTCCTGAAATAACAATACCCAAACAAAATCTTGTACCTTGATGTTTGACATGGATTAATTACACTTTGATAAAATATACAGTAGGCAGAGAGTACTTGCCCCAACCAAGAAATCATTGTATGTTGAAGATATATATATCTTCTCAATCTAGCCAATAAATAATATTCTTGCAACCTCCTTTTTCGTTGCTTACATTTGATTTAGTGGGGAAAAAAAATCTATACATTCAATCCTCTTTCGAATTCCCCAGTTAAATCATCCAGACTGATGACTCCTTTTCTCTCTGTTGCTTTCTCCATCCTCAGCGCGATGAGCACTGAATTTAATTCACTAATCTGCTTCTGTAGTTTCGCTCCTTGGTCTGGTAACCTTGAAACGGTAACCTGTAAACAGAAAACAAAGCAAAACTGAGAAACAAGAAGCAATGGCACAGCCGGCTTGAAATGGTGCCTGAAGTAAAATAAAATTGAGATAGCATGGTAGGTTGAATCCATTTAACAAGAATAAATAATGCCTTCAACAGTTTGGGCTATTCATAGAATCATAAACAAATCTGGCTGCCTAAGCAAATAAAAGCACAACAAAAGGTCAAAACAGTCTTCATATTTTATTTATGAATTTTCAACATGTTTTGGATGGCAACTCTCAACCCCTTTAATGTTTGTAACTCAAGCAGTTTTATCTACCTTCTCACTTGTCATTTAAATCATACCTTATTTCCAAGTAATTGTGACAGCCGATTGATTCTCTCTAAGATTTCAGATTCTGTCAGTTTGCCCACACTATCTGGAGAAGAGGTTTTCTTGTTCAGATTTACATCCTTGGGATTGAAAGCACGAGCAGCCCTGTCAAGTGTCAACTCTTCAGAAACTAAATAACATGTACTAAGTACCTCTAAAAAATATTATGATTATTTGTTAAAGATAAATAATCGAACTTAAGGACCATACCCGTCAACATTGCGTTCAAGTGAATAGCTTGACGATGAATTTCCCACCATTGTGGACACTTTCTTCCTAAACCCACAAATAGAGTACCATAGCACACCACATTCAAAAATTAAGGAACGAGGATAGTGAATCCATATGCTTTGCATAACTAAAGTTTTCAAATGCAAATATAAGCTTATACTCCATAGGATTGAATCCAAAATTACAATCAAGGGTAAAAAAGAGTGAACAGTGGCTATATTTATTTGAAATAATGATTTGAAATTTTTATATATAATCAATGGAACTTGGAACCAAATAGTATAGCAAAATAATGGCAGACCTATAATCACAATACAGAAAGCCGGTAGCTCCATAATTCGAACTACAAATTGTTTAGATTAGAATCAAAGGGGAATTCTGCAAACAACGAGGGGTTTTGAATTTTATGAAATGTTATTTTCATTTTATCTCAGCTCAAAATATGCAAGAACAGTACGCAATAAGCAAAAAGAGAAAAATGAGGAACTACATATTTATAAGGAGCAAATAAACGAGTTACAAGTGTGCTGTACCCAAAAGCAAGAAAAGGGAATTCACCTTATCTCATCCTCTTCTTCCTGTGCAAGTTGTACAGTTTCTGTCTTTGAGAAGAGTAAGCTGTGGTGACTGACTCCTGCTATACCTTGACTCTCCAAGAATTTTATGTGGGATTCCAGATACTCATCCCTACAGCAACAATAGGATAAATTAAGAGTTAAGATGGCAATGAATTTGCATGGACAGTCATTGCAATTGCATAGATTCATAACCAAACAATTCCCAAAAACTTATGACATTCCCTAACTTCTACTCTTCCAAAGATGAGTAGATGAACAATCATTATGGATGAAAGGTGATAAACAGATAATTATCTTTAATACAGGCCTATGACATTCCCTAACTTCTACTCTTCCAAAGATAAAGTAAACCCTAGTGCAAATAGACATTTTAGGAATTTAAAAACACTACTAGTACTAATGGGTTTCTTGGTGAGTGGAAAATCAATGATGAAACAACTCAAAAACTGGAGATCCTACTGAAGCAAAACATTGATAAACATAGTCCAACTTCACTAATTAGAGAGCGAAAAACAAATACGCATAAGTGTAGTGGCCACTAATAGGCTCTGTACATTTTGTGCTGGCTGTCATGCTCTTCATGTAATTGTTGCTGTGTGAGGGAAATATTAAACCCCTGCTTAGGGAGACTGAATAGCTCCCGCAGATCCTGAAAAAAAATCAATTGAACTTTTAAAGGCAACATTGCATGTTTCAAAATAGGTGCCAGGAATATATTCCATTAAATCAACAAATAGAAGCATAATATCTACATACCTGCTGGCTAAAGTATCGAATTTGTTCTTTGTTTTCAGTTGCTGTTCTAAATAACCCCCCCTTGAATATCTACACCAGAAATTTTTAGGAGTTAACTTATTGTACTAATGTTTCAATTTTAAACATTCATGATTCAACCCATGCATCTAAATAATGTCCAAAAGTAGATTCTTATCATGTGTACAGTTCAGATGACAAATTAGAAGGATCCCATGTAAAGATTTTTTCCACAAGTAAATTGGAATCTGAACTTCAATGGAACAACAGATTATTCAAATCACTTGCATGCAATATAGTTTTCCAACCACTTGCAGAAATGTATTGAAACCATGTGAACTGAGTCCCAGAAACACCTATTCATGTCTTGAAATACAGTATAGCACATGAAAACACTAACAGCTACCAACAATCACTCCACTTTGCAAACCAGAATCAGATATCATATATCTAGTAAATAATACCACATGGCAGCAATAAATAAGACGTAAGACAAGCATTAAACCTGCTTTCTATAAATTTTCTCTTCAACAGTTCCACAAGTCATTAATCTATATACGACCACATCCTTCTTTTGCCCAATTCGATATGCACGATCAACACTTTGGTTATCCGTGCTGCAATGAGAAAGAGAGATGTATCAATTGACCCCATAATTACACCTAGAAAATTCCAAACTAAGGCCCATAGAGAAAAGTAGAAGCAAATACCACTAAAGTGTTTTAGAAGTCATGCACATAACTCTAAAACTGAAGCATCAAGAAAGTGGCAGTCCTTGAATGGGAAATAATAGAAAAGTACGTGAAACACCCAAAATGTGTTGAAAGCAGAAAAATTCTTTGCATAGTTTAGTGGCCAAAGTTTAGAATGTAGAAGTGCATCTGCCTTGCCATTTAAGGATGTTCCAAACATTTCCACTTATTTTTCAACATGCAATATCCACAGGCTGCCAATAAAAACAACAGATAAAGAAAAAAAATAAACGTAGTTTCCCACAGGCATGGAGGAGACATTTTATGTCAAATATAAACACAATTACTGATATTTATAAACTCCTGCAAAATCTGAATCTTTTTGGCAAATCCTTTTGAAGTCCTTAGCAAATTTACCAATCCTAGATCTTATGATGTAGTCCGTTCTTGTTCACTGAATCTGAGTGAAAGAAATAAGCTTAGGGAAGAACCTAGGATTCCAAGCAGGATCAACCACAATCACACGATCTGCTTTTGTAAGTGTAAGACCAAGACCGCCAACCTGAGATGTTAGCAAAAATATAGGAGCACCATTTCCTTCTTGGAAGTCCTGAAATGATTTTTTTGGGAAACAAAGAGTTTGAATAAATATTTCATTTATGAAAACTAAAATCTAATGGTTTTGACATTTTAGGAAACTTACATCAACAATTTTTGCTCTATCAGTAACTTTCGTCGTACCATCTATGCGTAAGAACTCATAACCATTGGACACCAGAGATTCCTATAACAGCAAAAAGATAGGTCATGTGTCACCTTCTGTAAAAGCCTAACACATTAAAGAAAAGTTACAAAAGAAACTTGCAAATTCTTGAATTTTACTACAAAAATATTCTAGAAAACATAGTTTTGAGTAGGCCAGGGATTCTTAAAACATCAGCTATAAGGACAGTAAAATATGTGTTCTTTATAAAACAAAATAAAAAAATAGATGATTTAACTAAAACATAAATGCAAAAAAAAGCAGCATCAGTGAACATCTAAAGCAAACACAAATTATATGTTCATATATTTAAGATATAATTTCATGCATAACTACTGATGCCAGAATATCTCAACTTTGAATTTGAATAGTCAGATTTAATTAGATAGAACAAACATAAAAAAAATTATCAGCTTCCCCTACTGAATTGAAATATTTTGTCAGCTTTCATGTAACATAACATGTGCATCTTGAATTTATTGCCCATAATACTTAATTAAACACAATCCAAAGGTAACATGTAATATTACACACTGAAAGTGGCATCATAGTTTCCAAGTGATGGCACATAAACAATAAGACATGAGCAATTGACAGAAACGAAGACAAGCCAAATTCCTGTAGGTTAAACACAGCGCCAAGGCTCTTCCAAAGTTTGGAGATTTGCTGATCTTCTAGAAGTAATAACATATGCTTGTGATGATGTTGTCACTAAATTTTATCCAATGCCAAGGACTTATCCCACTTATTTGCGCATTTAAACCTTTAAGTTTTCTAATGCTATCAGCAACATTTGTGAAAATTCAGAAAATTAACCAATGACATATTGCATTCAAAGCAACAAAAAGTTCGTGGTATTAAACAAACCTCGATGAGATTAAGCATCTTACGAGTTTGAGAGAATATAAGAACATTGTGTCCCTCTGGAATTAAATTATCCTGTGAAAAAAATAAGCACATGCATTCAGCATGAATTATTAAAAACTAAATCAAAATCATCAACAGCAATTCTGAGACATCACTAACCAGTAGTGACAACACAAAAGAGATCTTGCAGGAGATGTTGTCATGCTTCTCTTGAAAGTCAGTTCTTTCAGCAACATCAGCAACATGCATGGCCAATTTTTCAGCCACAGCAACATCTTCAGGATTTAGCATGGACTCCATTCCCTCTAACAAATCTTCAGCCGCTCTTTTTGTCAAGAGAAGCGGGTGATCACATATTTTCTTCAATATCTACTCCAGGGAAAATGGTGATTGATTATGTAAGTGCAACCTAAATATCAAAGTGATAGAGAGCAGTATAATTCTTCAACAATATTTGAACTAGTCATTAAAACTTATCAATTAAAGCCCTACCAAAAATCTTCCAAATATGAACCAAGAACAGAGAACTAATGGAAAAACCTAAATGAATAAATAAATAGTATTTAAGAAGTAAAATGCAGAGCTTCTAAGAATATAATAATTAAAGAATTCCCCTTTAATGCAGTTTAAAATCAAAATTTTCTTTGAATAGAATTAGTCGAGCAGCAGCTCAACTCAACTACAAATCAAACAAAAAAACTAGAGTCGAAGAGTAAAGCACCGTTAGTGCAGCCAATGGAGAGCCATCGAATGCTGAGAGAACAATCTCGCTTCGCAAAAAGGCTTCATAAAGTTGCCGCTGACACAACAAGGGATGCAGTTGCTTGATTAATTGAATTTATGATATATGAACTGAACCAAAGATATGCAACCACACCACACCTGGCAAGCAGTTAGTCTAAGCCACACAATGATCTCATTCTTTCGGGAAAGTTTAGCAGTTGTGGCATCATCTTCCTTGAATACTTCATTCTTCATACGGCGCAAAAAGTAAGGTTGAATGCGTTCTCTTAGTTCCTGTAAAATAAACAATACAGGGATATCATTAATTGACTTTCATATAATTATGAATTACATTCAAGCACTTCAATGAGAAACAAGAACAAACAAGAGGCAAATGCAAAAAGTCTAAATGCATGACATTACAAGGTTTAATTGAATATATAAACTGGGTCCAAAAAACAGTCAGCTGAATATTTCTGAATATTAGATAATCTGTAATCTTTAATAATGTTAGAATGAACAAAGTTTGTTGAAAAGTATGAAGTCCAACAGCCAGCCTTGCAACAAAAACGGAATAAATAAAATGTTAATACAAATTTATTTAGCTTGATATATTTTGATCAATTAAAAATTATGTCACCAACTGCATGTAAAGAACATTACAGCAATTCACGATTAGGAGAATTCTAAAAAAATTATCAATGAAAAAATATTAAAGAAACAAGATTCAAATGGTTGCAGTCTCATCATTGATGAACCTTGGCCAAACCATATGCATTGCTTTTGGAGTCTTATAAAACCTATCATCAGACAACATAGGATGAAGGCAGCATTCAGAGATTTTTAGGTTCTTAAGGAATATTTATAAGCAAGCATGGCTAACCTTTCAAAGCTAACTTTTCAGTCTCATGTGAATTTTAACACTGCCATATATTTTATTCCACGATAAAAAATAAGCAAACAATTAGTAGATTGTATCAAATTGTGATGCAATCCAAGCTAGGGTGTAGCTGGAAGGAGAAAAATCCAAAGCCATTAAAGAAATGCTACCAATCATAAATAGAGTTGAGAAGTTACCCTGTTAATAAACACGTCCTAAATACTAGAATGAGGGCAATGCCTAAGACACCAGTACAAAAACAAGAACCTTTAGAGTTTAGACTAGAAAACATGGTTCCTTGAAAGCCTGACTGCGCTGATTTCTATTGATTGATCGACAGAAACATATATCCAAACTTCTACATTTTTCAATTTCAGCTGTACAAGAAGAATATGCCAACAACTGCACAGAAGAATAACCAAAACTATTTGTATTTAATGCCATGATCTCAAAGAAAAAAGAAAGAAAATAATCAACAATGGATGTACCAAGCACAATCCAGTACATCCAAATGCATTACCATTGCAACTGTTGAACCAATACGCTTCTCCCTATCAGAAGCATTTTTTTCATTTCCACGAAGTATGGGATGCTCATATGTTTGCTTAAACCTAAAGAAATGCAAAATTTGATGTCATAGGTAAGCATGAACTTATTATTGAAGCAAGCTGAAGGATTAGAAGAACAATTACCACTTGTTATCACCAAGAAGGTCAGGACAACAGAAGTTGAACAAAGCCCACAATTCCTGTTTCAAGTAACAGGAGTACAGCGTTGAATATCTAGAATTTCCTGCATGTTTTAATTTATGAAAAGAGCAAACAAAAGTATGAATTCTAAGGATGATACCTTAAGATTGTTTTGAATCGGAGTGCCACTAATGACAATACAATGAGCACTCGGTATCTCAATCAAACTTTTCGCTCTCTGAGTACTAGGATTTTTTATGAGATGTCCCTGGAGAAATATAACAAAAATTTAACACTCACTTTAAAGCAGAAACTTCAGAGAAAATAAAGATTTCTAGTATACAATTGATTCCTGCATGATTTCAATATGTAAAAAGGGCAGGTGTAAGTTGTAACACAGCCTAAATTTAGAGCTTCGAAATCTACCTCATCTAGAATCATATAGTCCCAAATATAACTATCCTCACTTTCCTCGTCAAGAAAGTAATGGTCCCCTCGTAAAGATTTTGAGTTGTTCCGCACAATATCATAAGTTGTGAGAAGAATTCCTTTGTCCTGAAACAAAAAGATGAATTAGCACGATAATCAACAATAATGAGAAAGATCGCCGAAACCCCATTACCATCTCCATGGAAAAGCAAGGTTATGCTATATGCAAATAAAAAATTAATTGAGAAAGAAGATTTGATTCAAACTTCCAAGAGACTAAACAAATCAGTTCAACTCTAGAACTTCACAGAACTTACATCCACGATTGAATTAGTACCTTATTTCAACTAAACTTGGCAGAATTTAACTTGTTTCAAGTCCCTAGGTCAGATTAAATTTAAAGCTTAGATGTGTTTCTCTCCTCTTATTTGGCTGCAGGTATCAAATATGAACTATCTGGACATTAAGAGCTGCGCACGGAAGAATAAAAGGTATAAACAATGAGAGCACATGTAAAACCTGAAGTATATATTGCAGCTCATAGTCCCGAGCTTTTAAAGAGGTCCCAAAGTATCTACACGGAAGTGCAACGGATAATTAGCACTTATTAACAGACCACTATCCTTCGATGGTAAGACAGAAACATTTGAACTTTCAAAAGACTTGAGTCAAACCGCCTCACTCTCTAGTCTTCCCAGAAAGCCCCACAACAGATAGTTCTTTAATCCAATGAGTGAGCAGTGTTTTAGGGGCCACAACCAATACCCTCTTAATCAATTTCGAATGGAAGAGACCTGCTAGAAAGCTACAAATCTGCAGAATAAAACAAACGAAATTTAATCCATATAACAGTGGAGTCCAACGTAATTATCATTATAAATTATTGTAGGCACTTCCTCACCTGCATCGTTTTTCCCAAGCCCATGTCATCTCCTAAGATTCCACCCTTACCCTTGCAATGCAAAGACCAGAGCCACCTTAAACCTTCACACTGATGAGGATACAGCATTTTTGCAATTTTACCAGGTAACTTGTAAGTAGATTTTAGTCCAGGCAAGATAATGGAACCATCATCCTCTGACTCTGCATGATTTTCCAACACAGCAGTCTCAGATTCATCAGATAATACATTATACTTGGCAATGGCACCGGGTCTCACAACTTTCTTGACCACCCTTTTTCCGGTCAAAACCACACAATCATCTTCATCATCCTCTGATTCATCTCGAAGACTAAGCACCGAAGACCGTCCTACAGACCTCAATCTCTCATTGAACCCATCGGGTTCATTTTCCTTCACTCTTTGATTAACTTTCTTAGTCTTCTCCACCCTAGTTACATATTCATCATGGTTAGACTCAATCTGCACATCACTTTCATCTTCTACAACATTGGACACAAAAGGTTTTCCCACAGGGACTAACTTTTCATCCACCCTTCCATATTCTTTCTTCTTTAGCCCTCTACTAACCTCATTATCAAATGACTCACTCAATAAATCACCCTCCTCATACTCATCCACAGCACTCTCATCATCACATCCACCATTTTTAATAGCATCCAATGAGGAATCAGACGGACTAGAAGACAAAGAAAACAAAGACTCAGCACTTGCATATTCAACCACATGAACTTTCTTGACCACATTATTATTTTCAGGAACTCTCTTTTTCTCAATTGACAAAAGGTCAAGCCTTGAGGTCAAATCACTAAGAATATCTTTCATCTCATTAACACCTTTATTATTATCACAATCACCACCACTTTTAGACGGAATGGGTGAATCAAAATCGGCAATATCATCAAAACTAGAATCATCTTTCACTTCTTCTCTACTTGCATCATCCCCAGAAGATACTTTGCAAAGTCTCCGTCTTCCTTCAATCCTAACCTTCGTAGGCTTTTCTTCTTCTGAAAAAATAATTTCCCCACGTCAAAACCCCAAAAAAAAAATCAAAACTTTTTAGCTGTCTCATCTACGGGTTTGTTAATCAATTTAAATAGGATGAATATGGCAGTCAAATTAGGGATTTTACCAGGTGAAGAATTAAAATCAGTGATTCCACAGAATTTAGGGATATTATCATCCTCTGATTCTGATTTCCAAATACGACGTCGTCCGTCGAACTTCACGTTGAATACGCTCTCTTCTTCTTCCTCTGTACACCAAACAAATCGATTCAAAATTTCGACACCCTAGAAACCATAACTCATAAAATTAAAACAAAAAAAAGGAGTTGGAGAGAGAGGGAGAGACCGAAGGACGTTACTGGCGGCGGAGGCGGCGGTTGTTTGGGAAGAGCAGAGAGGTCTTGAAGGAGACGATAATGGCGATCGTTCAGACTAACTGGTTTTCTGTGTGTGCTTTGTGAAAGATCCGCCATTTTTATTTTTTGGAGAGAGAGATTGCAAAGGGAGAAATGTGGCGTTTTAATATAATGTAAAAAGAAAGTATCCGTTGGGTATATTATAATTGAATTTGAATTGAATGGTTTTCCCGCTTTTCCCGCTTGCTTCTGTTTTTTTATTATTTTTAAAATTGTATTTATTTTAAAAAAAAATGATATTTTTATGATTATGATTCAATGATGTTAAAAATAAATAATATTTTAATATATTTTTAAATAAATAATATTATGCATTATAATATCAAACACTTAATTTACTTATTAGATAGGTGGTCTGCATTACGCCACAAGCTTAACCTATTTTTTCCAACAACAAAAAATGTCAACAAGATATAAATATTCTTAAAAAAAAAAAAATGTGATTCTAGTGATTAACTCGATTGGTTTAATAAACTTGATTAATTTAATAATATAATTAGAAAAAAAAAAAGATATTGACAACAAATGAAAAAAATCACTAATAATTCATTACAAAATATCAATATTATTAAAATATATTTTTATAATATTCTTAAAGGTCATAATGATTTAATTTGTTATCAAAGTGAAAATTAAATGAGAACATGATAATTATATAGAAAGAAAAATAAAAAAAAATAAATCTTAATTTCTAGTAAATAAAATATTGAATGAAGAAACTGAAAATAAAATAATTTAAAAAAACAAACAAGAAATTAACTTAAGTCTATAGGAGTTAGCATGTCAAATCTATAATTTAGTTATAAGAGCGAGATAACCTCATGGAAAATAAATCAAATAAAATTATAAAGCTTAATTTTTAAATCAATCTAATATTGAAGGATAAAATTAAAAAAAAATAACAACAAAAAAGGCCCAAGTCAATCTTAGTCAACCTGTTAAATTCATGATAACACGAAATCAATTTAATCTTATAAAAAAAGTGAGAAAAATAATAAATGTTAATATCCAACTAACCTAATATGGAGGGACAAAAAAAAAAATAAAATAAAAAAATAAAATTAACTCGGCCTAAACCTTCAAACCCCATGAAAGGATCATGAAGCTAGATTATACTATAAAAAGACAAACATGAAAAAATAACAATGCCAAATTCATAACCAATCAAAATAATTGAGTACTAGATCATATGGGATTCAAAGTCCCAAATAAACTTATTCTTTTTTAAAATTTAAATTTAATTTTCAGCCTTCCTTGATTTTGAATCCTGTCCTATAATCACCAATAAAAGGCCTAATTCTCTTTGTAAGCATTTCTTTGTGCTCGTAATAAAAATGGTTACTTTGGTTTTTATGCTTTATTAGAATTGTGATTTGTGCTCTCTGAGGCTTTCATCCGGACACGGTGTAGTTGCCTAGACCAGATATGCTTCTGGGCATAGTTATTATTGAACTAGAAAATCTCATTTGAATTAAAAAAAACATAATCAAACCCGGTTGAAATGTGACCCGGTTTACCTAGCTAAATATGGTTTAAACTCGGTTAAATCAAGATTTTTTAAATAAAAATATATTATTTTGATTAAAAAAACATAATCACTAAGGTTAACCCGATAACCTCAATGACCCGAACAGGAGAAAGTGTCATTGAACATGTACAGTCAACGAGATGTTTGGTGATCTTGAATAAAAGACCAACTAGCTAGAGCAAAAATAGGACTGTCAGGAACTTCGAGATAGCAAAATTACTGGAAACAATAATCAAACAGAGGATTAACAAGGACAAAGAGAACATATTAAGCTTTACATTGTATATGCATTGATTGAAGATTGCATTAACATTACTTAATTATCCACAATTTAAATACAAGAACATAAAAGAACAGAAACCAGGAAGTCTGTCTTGTATTTGAAATTTTCTGACAGGAAATCTATGAACGGATTGAACAAGAGAAAAAATGCCTATACCTAAGAAATCTGTGAAAGGAAAAAGAAAAAGAAAAATGCCTAGTAAATCTGGGAAGGAGAACAAACATTCTTGAAACAATCTCAAGATCATTATAATGACAGATACATAAATCATTTTTTTCTGTATTCCATCCATGATCAGTGTAGTTTTATGCAACTTTGTGTAATGTTATGACCAGACATTTATGTGTGTAGCTATTGGATTGTAGCAAGGACATGAACGGCTTCCCTGGGGAAAACAGATCAAGGATTGGATTGAGGAAGCTCCTCTCTTCATTCAAATCATCACCACCTTAGCTCAACGAATCAATCAACATGCCATGGATGAGGTCAATGGCAATTCACTCTCATGTGACCTAAAAGAAATGTTGATTGAATTGCTTGCTGATAAATTCCTCTTAATTGCAGTTTCTCCATTGCCGCCACCACTATCATTTCTCTCTACCATCACCATGGGCCCTTCAAACTCATCCTGCCTTCCATCTCCTCCCGGATTTTCGATGTTACCAGGCTCGTTATCAGTTGCTGCATTTCCTGTCGTGTTAAAAACATTTGTATGACCACCTCCTGCATCACCACCACCATTAATAGAACCAACGGCAATCCGAAATCCAAAGATTCGAGAAAGAATTCGATAGAAGCATGTGAGTACCCAAAATAGCCAAGGCAGGCAAACCAGGGCTATACCTGCAACAGGAAACCAAGCCCTAGATGGGTCTGCAGGGAGGACAACGTACATAAGCAGCAAGCTGCCTCCAGCAGCTATAGTAATAAACAAGAAGAAAGAGACGAGCCATATAAATAAGCGCCCGGAAGTGGGGTCTTCTACAGGCATTTGTGTATTGAGACTTGACGGACAAGAAGATCAGATGATTATTATTTCCTCTTTATCCTCATCCATTTTTGTTCATTGAGGAATTGGTGTATGTGTGATCAATGAGAGAATGTTATTTTGATCTTTCTGGGATAAGGAAGAATTCATGAGAGACGACGATGAAGATGAACGCTGCTGTTCCTTCTTGTTAATTGCATGCATAATGAGGATGCCTCATCAGATTTTTCACAGGGTGGACATATTCAAATCTGTCTTACGTAAAACATGGTTAGTTTTCGAACCAGGACACACCACAGACAGAGACAAGGGAGTGGAAATCGGGTAGGATTTGCTGTTATAACAGATCAGGCTATTAATTTCCAAAATTTGTGCACCCTACATAGCTCGTTTCTTAATTTTTATACCTCAGGGCATATCTATTTTTAGCTATACACTATTTTTTGAGGCGATAATGACACAGCTTGAACCTAAGATCTCCATCCCTCTTGCCTGTTCCATGAAATGAAGCATGATTAACAACCATTGGAGGCATTCCAAAATCTCAATCTCAACCACCATGTTCGCTTGCTATACCACCAGCATTATGCTCCACCACCTCGTTATTATTCCCAGCATTCCCTCTCCTGCAAAATAACCTCAGTTAACATGCACAGCTCATTGTTCATTGCCTCATCAATTTGTATGAAATTTTTTTAAGAATTTATTTGTTTGCATATCATTTTCCAAGTTTAAGGCAATCTAAATTTCGACCTGTACCAAATACAGAAAAGCATCACTGATAATAGCCACTAGCCTAGCCATGGGATTCGTTTCTCCGTCAGACATGAACCTGCTTATCATGCACTCAAACGACTAAAAAATGCCCTGAAATAACAAACATTTAACACCTGAGGACTTCTTTTCTTTATGCTATGTTTTGTTTCATTTCCTAAGGGCATCTCTTCACCTCTATTTCTAGCAATACCGGGTATAACTGACTAGTTGTGATTTACATAATCCTCTTTTCAAAATTGCCGAGTTTGCCGAATGACCCAAAAGGGCCTCTGCAATCCACTCAGATGCTTGCTTTCTCTCCTCGGTGTCAATGGTTCAGTAACCAAATTTATAGGAAAAAGGTTTATGAGAGAGAGCACCCAGTACAGAGGAGCCTCGATAAAATAAAGAATAAATGCAGGGCAGAACAAAATATATCTAGCTTCCTAAGATGACGAAAATATGGATAAGGGAACTTAAAATGACCAATATTCCCTGAAATTATTTGCATGCAAAGCTTATGAGGTTGGATCATAAAAGCATACTTCTTTACAAGGCTGCACATTCTGTAGCAGACAATGGATGCGGGACAACTATCACCAGGTTTTGCAACAGCAGCGAGGGGGAGAAACAGGGAGTTTCATAGGTCCTGGCACCAAACAAATTTATCAAAATTGTCACCCCATCATTTTGCAAGGCTTTAATTGTTGAAAGTTAGACCCATTCTTCAGCCAAGTGATAGTGAACTACTATGAAAAACTGATAAATGAACATAGCTCCAAATCTGAGCAGCAGATGATATAAGCATTGAATCTCTGACCCATTGGAAACATTCCACAAGCTCAACGTTTTTGACGAAGGGACACTGGACTCATGATCAGTTTCTATTATGACAGAAGTCTGCATCTGGTGTCTCCTCTGTTCCTGAGCTTTTCAGCGCTTGGCTTCAATAATAATGAGAAGAGCCGTAATGTCAGCAGGGCTCACCCCACCCTCTCTGCTTGCTTGACCAATGCTTTGTGGCCTGCCTTGAACAGTATAATTTACTATAACCATATTTTGTAAGAGCACTCGATGCCAGAGTCACGGCTTGGGGGCTCGGAAAAATAACAAGAATTGGTGTCGTGGTGATGCTTTCTCAAAAAATTATGTCCAGTGGTAGGAATATAGAGGATAATTTCAAACTGTAACAGGACAATCATTCACACATAAATGCATTCCCAGAGGTAGGAGGTTTGAACTATGGCAATAATCTTGCATCAAGAGAGGCTTGACCGTGTTAGTCTTCTGAAGCCAAACAGTTCTTGTATTGCAGCTCTGTTAGCAAAGCCTTCAATTCAAGTGGTCGTGACCTACTGAAACTCACCTGTAACTACACTACATATGGATCTTATGAGAAACAATACTTACGTTGCTCACCTACAAACGGCAATTTCTTCTGTATTTATAAGTTGGCTTCCGATTTTTATAGTTCATTGATCCAATTATTGGTCATAGAAAATTTAATGGAGTTGAGAAGTTGTCTCACGGATTTGAATTTCTCATGTAAAGGACATCTTTCATGCCCGAAAATTCTAGACAATTGACATTTGCTTCATTTGGTATATATGAATCTAGGATGACAACAGTGGAGAATTTATTTTCTCTCAATTCTGACTTGCTCAGAAACAGCCAAAAGGATAGCATCTTCTCAATTCTCATAAACAGCCAAAATTTTGTGTAAAGGTTTTTTTTTTAGATCTGGGGCAATTTTATCGAACAGTGGTAAATCAATAAATTTACTGTACACAGAAAATGAAATTACTAAACCAACTTTGCACAAATTATGAAAGATAATTTTATCACAACGAAAATAAAAAGACGACTTTACCTCTCATATCTAGTGAATAATAATTTGTTTTGGAGCTACAGTAACTTGTCACTCTCTCTCTCTCTCTCTCTCTCTCTCTCTCTCTCCTTGTTAATACTGCTTTGTCTTTTTTTAATGCAAGTCACTTGTCGGAAAAGTCTTTTCCCCACTATTTATTAGCAGCACAATAAGGTGCTCTGTCTACTAATCTGTGTCCAAAATATAATAGCTTAATTGAGAAATGGCAGGACTGTTCGACAAACAAGCTGATCTATACTTGGATGGAAGGCCGACTTATCCAGCCCAATGGTATTCAATGCTAGCCGATCACACCCTTCACCACTCTTTGGCTTGGGATGTTGGCACTGGCAATGGCCAAGCTGCTCTTGGTGTTAGTTCTCTCTCTTTCCTTTTCTTTTCTCTAACTAATATATTTATTCCTCAAGTTTCTTGCTTTCTTTTTCTCTCATAATGATTAGATGATTGTGCTGTGTTATTCAGTGGGTCAAATCATCCTCTCATGGTTACCTGCCATCTTATTATCAGATGGAACTCCTTGATTTAGTCTAAGATCAGTTATATTGATTCTGCACCTGCTCTTTATGATTTTGACCAAGAATAAGGTTATTTGATTCAATCAAGAAAACTAAGTTTCTTGTTTTAGGCTAAAGATTTCATGTGTCTATATATCCACATGAATTCAATTTCGAATTCTTGATTTTATTTCCCTTTTGATGTTGTATCTCTACTGATATATATTTTCCTCAACTGGGCCAAAAGGTTTGATTATTAGCTTTAGATTGGTATTCTTTCTCTAAAAAGAAAAGGGAAAGAGTGAATATATGTTTCTAAATAAGAAAACGATCAGATGGGCCTGCAGATTTCTCTTTGCATCTCTAGGTTTAGAAGGATAAGTCGTGTGTCATTGCTACTTGATTGCTGTGATGGTGTTTTAGTTGCTAATACTTGATCTCACATAAAGTATTGCTTCCCAATTTGATTGTTTGAATTTTGATAAACAACTGGAAGATTTCACCTCATCTAATTCACGTTGCAAGAAAAAAATGAACCATTCATCTAAACCTCTTACCCCAATAGTAGAATTGAATGAATTTTATTGGCTTTGTTTGGTTGAAAAGCGGTTGTTTTCTGGTCAAAACCTCAGGCTGTTGTAGATTTTCTCATTAAACGGCTGCCTCGTGTAACATACTACATAGACTTTTTTGCACACAAGTGTTCTGCTTACATTGGTGGAACACTCTCTCTTAAAGCTAAATGAAGTTCAGGCTCTAGTTGCTTTCTGCCATTTCATCTTGTATGCATTGTGGTGAGTGAAATGGAACAGTTACAAGAATCTTCCAACTTTGTTTTTCTGAGAGAACAAAGTAACTGAAAGGTGATTACCAACTTCAGTATTGATCAGTAGTTTAGCCTGCATTAATCCATGGATTTATCAAGATTGCTGGATCATTGTGTTTAGCTTTTCTTGGTAGCTAGGTTGCTGAGCACTATGAGCAAGTAATTGGAACTGATGTGAGTGAAGCTCAATTAAAACGTTCGATGACACATCCACGGGTTCGATACTTCCACACCCCATTATCCATGTCTGATGATGAGATAATAAGCTTAATTGGTGGAGAAGATTCAGTTGATTTGGTGACTGTAGCACAGGCTGTGCACTGGTTTGATCTACCAAAATTCTATTCCCTCGTTGAACGCCTTCTAAGAAAGCCTGGAGGTCTACTTGCTGTTTGGTGCTACAATGATGCTGCAGTGAGTCCTGCATTTGATTCAGCATTCAAGCGATTTCATGACTCAACTCTTCCTTTTTGGCACCCGAATGCGTTTCTCTCAATCGAAGGTTACAAGAGACTTCCATTTCCTTTTGAGAGTATTGGTTTGGGTTCTGAAGGGAAACCACTGGAACTTGACATCCCAAAGGAGATGTCATTTGAGGGGCTTTTGAAGATGATCAGTTCTTGGTCAGCAGTCGTTACAGCCAAGGACCAAGGTGTTGATTTGCTGTCTCCGACCGTTGTTAAGGAGTTGGAGACTGTTTGGGGTGGATCTGAACTGGTTAGGTCTGTCATCTGCAAGGCTTTTATGCTTGCAGGAAAAGTCAGGCTGTGAGATTTTCTTTCCAAGCTTCAATGAGGAGAAAAGTTTATTGAAATAAAGAATTCCCGCTTATTTGCCTTCTCCTATTATATTGACTTGTCTTCTTGTTCTTCCAATAATGTTTGTATACTTCTCATCAATTTTAGCAACAGCTTCATGCATGAGTATTGTGAGTGGGTGAAAGAGTGGTTGTGGTTATTTTTAAAAATATTTTTAATTTAAAAATATATTAAAAAAATATTTTTTATAAAAAATTATTTTTGATATTAGTGTATGAATCTAAAAACATCAAAAAAAAATATTAATTTAAATAAAAAAAAATAAAAAATTTTTTTTTTAAAAAATATTTTTAAAATACAAAAACAAATATGAATTTTATTTACTTGTATTATGTGGAGACTAGACTTAAATTTCTCTTTTACACTTGAAAAAAAAAATATTCGGTAACGAGAATTTTTTTTGCTGGCCAATGGATAAACACTAAAACATCTCAACCCATCTTCTTATTTATTTCATATTCCCAATATAACTGTTTTGGAGTTATTTTGATATTATACAATCAAATTAACTAGTTAAAAAAACAAACTAGATTTATGTCTGAAATAAAACATCATCTGTTTTACTTAGATCCCAGAGATATAGGTTATTGAAAAGTTGATTTAAAAGTATTTTACATCCCAAAAATTCATTTTTCAACAATATTTTAAATAAAAAATAATTAAAAAAATATATGAACCTAAATAAACTTATTTTTACCTTTAAATAACCTAAAAAGACTATTCAAAAATAAAAATAAAAAATAATAATGAGAATCAATAATATGAAGATCAATTATTTTAATGATTAAAATTATTATTTATTGATAGTGATATGTTAACAACCCTATAAAAAAAAATATCAAAATTTAGATGTGCGGGTCTAGTTGGCAATTCAGGTATTTAAAAAAAAAAAAATTTGTTGTTCAATTTCATTGGTTTTTTTTTTTTTTGGTAAATACGCGCACCACGACTATTGGCGGTGACAGGTCTTTTTTTTTTTTTTTTTTCAATCTAAAAACTGGCCCGCAACGTGTGCAGACCATTGATCTAGATGCTGAATAAATCGGGGCCACTTTAGCCGCAGACCTACATTGCAGGTCAAATTTCCCACCTTTAAACAATAATTATATCAGTAGAAAATAAGGATCATTTCTTCCTTATAAATCCAGCATCTTCTTCAAACAGACTAATGTAGGGGAAAAAAAAAAAGAAAAAAAAACACGAAGATAGCTACCACAACTATAAGAGGATTTATATACACGAAGAAGCTTAAAAAACATCTTTTTATATAAAATTATCAAGATAAATTGTTTTTTAAAGTAATAGCTGCCTTTATTATTTAGCAAAATTCTAAGGATGAAAAAGAAGATGGGATTGAGTTGAAGTTTGAAACAATTTCTAGCCATTGAAAACATGGTTTTGTATTGTCAAAACACAATATGAGAATTGAAAGGTCTTAGATATGATTGTTATGTTTGAGAAATCGATCCCCATGAACAAGAGATGCAAAAAAAAGAAAGGGAAGATGGCAGAGAAGTTATGAAAAAGAGCATAATTAAACTCTGTCAACTAAGATTGATCTGGTAAACTTGCTATAGTTAGATTTTAATTTGAACTAGTTTCAACATTAACAGACGTCTTCCTGAATTGAGTTATAGATGTTGATGTTTCTGCCTAAATTCACACGGTGAAAAAGCAATATTTCTTCCCAAAATGAAGTGCTTTCTCGGTCTTCTGAGGGATTTTTTTTTTTCTTATGATGTTGAGTTCATGGTCTGCAGGCATTACAAGCCAATGACCCAGCCGTGGTCCTGTGGAGCAGCTTGTAGACTGGTTAGATCCGTCCTCCACGAGGCTTTTATGCTAGCGAGAAAAGTTAGGCTGTAAGGATTGTTTTTTCAGCATTCAACAGCGAAACATTGACTGTTATGGTTACTACTTCCCTCCCTCCCATCGTTTGTAGTTGGTTAACTTGCAGATAGTAGCTCAAGAACATGAGTGTGCACAATATGCTTTGTTTGTGAATCAAAAAGATTAGGCTGGTTTTTTAGCATTCAACAGCGAAACAATATTGATTGTTATGGTTACTACTTCCAACTTGCAGATAGTAGCAAATAATCATATCAGAATCAAGAACATGATTCCCAATGTGCACAAATATGCTTTGTTCTGTGAATCAAAAAGATTTAACAGGTTTGTTTGGCAAGCAGGCAGCAATGTCTTTGGCTGCAAGGCCAAGATATCCAGGAAAATGGTTTTCAAGGCTGGCTGCTCTCACCCCTCACCGCTATTTGGCTTGGGACATCGGCACTGGAACTACTAACGGTGTTAGTTTCCCATGATCTCTCTTTAAGACTCAATAACTTATAAACTACATATATTAGCATACTTTTCCTACCAGTACAATCCAATGTCTGTTGTTTTCAGGTTGCCGAGCATTACAAGCAAGTGACACAAGTGAAGAACAGAAAAAGCATGCTGTGCCACATGCCCAAGTTCAGTGTTTTCACACCCCATTATCAAATGTCTGATGATCAACTAGCAGACATAATTGGTGGTGGAAATTCTGTTGATCTAGTAACAGTTGCTGCAGCTTTGCAGTGGTTTGATCTTGGAAGATTTTATCCTATTGTCAAGCGCATTTCTGAAAAGCCAGGACTGTACTTGCTGTTTGGGGCTTTGATATAAACACCATCCAAGTCAACCTAGAATTTGATTCTCACTTGTGCAAAGTTTTTTGAAACAACTTTTATTTTTCAAAACCCAAAACTCAGGTATTCAATTGATTGTTACAAGAAACTTCCATTTCCATTTGAGGAGGTTGTCAAGGAGCTCGAGGGTGCTTGGGATGGTACTGATTTGCTTAGAACTGTCAACTAAAAATCATATATGCTTGGATTTGGCTTTTCATGGCTACAAGAAAAGTGAAGCTGCAATCAGAAATAATGTTTCGTTGCTCTATTATTGATGAAACATCAAAGAAATAATGTTGTTAAGGAATTGGAGACCGCGATACTGCAGGGCTTTGATTGGCAGCTTCTTTCATGGCTTACCAGAAGAGTTAGAAGCTGTGAAACCTTTTATGCATGAGTAAAAATTGAAGCTGTAATACCAGAATAATGATATGCTCGTTGAAGTTTATACATGTACGTACGTACTGTTATTTGTGCATTCATCATTCTATTACTCTAAAAAATCAAGTATACTTAGTTTTTCTCACTCAAATTTTCAAGGAAAAAACATTTTACAACGAAAAGCATTTTACGTTATAATACTAAACACATTAGAAGTGAATTTCATCATTTCTTACGAGGAGTTTTCTGTCGAATTGTTATTATTATTTTTATATTATAAATTTATGTTTATTTATTAAAGAGATACCATTGAAAGCTTTACAACCACCTGATTCAAAAAGGTTGTAGGTTTGGCCATACGTTATTAGTCGCTACCTTAAGTTAAATAATTTTTTTTATTGGGCGGGGTGTCATACGTACATTTTTGACCGACTTTTCAATTACGTAGAAGATGTAGACATGCTAGGGTTTTTTCTCTAAATTCTCCAAATTTCAAGTCGTCACTCAATTGAATAGTCAGATTTGGCATGAATCCTATAAAACACAGTCCTTCATTCACTCCTAAGAGCATTCAGTTTCAGATATAACATCAGAATTCACAAGATTTAGTATGGCAGATCATCTGTTCAACAAGCAGGCAGCTATATATTCGGAGGCAAGGCCAAGATATCCGAGCGAATGGTTCTCAATGTTGGCTGCTCTCACCCCACAGCACTCTGTGGCTTGGGATGTTGGCACCGGCAATGGTCAAGCGGCTATTGGTGTTAGTTCTCTCTCTGTCTCTCTCACTCTTCAACTACAGCTAAAGATATCGAGATATCATCGATCTTGGCCACTGCCCACTAGTCATAAGCATCTTTCGTTTCATGCATTTACTTCTGATCATAGACTTAATTATTACTCTAGGCATGCCTGATTTGGACGTGGAATGTCTTCTTGATATATCTATGAACTAATTAGATATGGCAACGATCATCAAGAAGAAATCCGGATGTGTTGAATGATTATTCTGATAGAAGTAACCATAAATTTATTTTCAGGTAGCTGAGCAATACAAGAAAGTGATAGCAACAGACATCAGTGACGAACAACTAAAGCATGCCATACCACATCCCCAAGTTCAATACGTGCACACCCCGTTAGCAATGTCTGATGATGAACTAGTGAGCTTAATTGGTGGTGAAGACTCAGTTGATCTGATTACTTCGGCTACTGCTGTGCAGTGGTTTGATCTTGACAGGTTCTACCCGATCGTGAAGCGTGTTCTACGAAAGCCAGGAGGCATAATTGCGGTCTGGTGCTATGGTAGCATGGAATTTAGCCCAGAAATTGATGGTATCTTAGGGAGGTTTTTTGAGCTAGGTATACCTTTCCAAAGCCAAAGCTTCAAGATTGCATTACAGTGCTACAAGACACTTCCATTTCCTTTTGAAAGTGTAGGTGTTGGTTGTGAGGGGCAGCCTCTGGAATTGGACATGCGAAAGGAGATGTCGTTTCAGGGACTCTTGAAGTTCCTCAGGTCACTTCCGGTGGTCCACATAGCTAAGGAACAAGGTGTGGATTTATTGCCTGAAGAGCTTCTCAAGGAATTTGAGAGGGCTTGGGGCGAGCCAGAAATGGTCAGGACTGCTATCTATAAGACATACATGCTTGCAGGAAAAGTCAAGCTCTAGATGAAAACGCTTGACGCAGCTGTGCTTCTCCTCCCTTCAGAGGTTTGAGCTCCATTGTACTTCAATTAATGCTTGTTTAACATTCAAGAATAATCAACAACGCCTGTATTTGTACCTCGCCAATTTCACTGTAGTTCTTGAATGCTCCTATGATCTTTTTTTTTAAAAAAAAAATCGTTAATATCAGTTGAATTATAACTCGTTGATCGTCTTTCTTGGACTATATGATTAACCAACTCTCCGATGAAACTTGAACACTTAGCAGTCACAGATCTCCTCAAGAAATCTAGCTTCCGTTCTATGTATGGTTTTATATTTGGGACATTGAAGTTAAATTTGCCTAAAGAATCGTGTCCTAGTAGTCTGAAATTAAGATTGAGCCCCCATGCATGGACCTTCAAAAGGGCACAGTACTTTAGTTAGAATTCTTTACACAATTTTTATTAACAAGGTGCAACAAGCAGCGTCTCATATCATCCATTGACCAAATTATATGCAACAATTTCGATAGAGTTCATTGGTTATCACTATCCATACAGGAAAACTAGGATACTTTGTCGGCCTAATTCGCTCTTACATGCTTCAACACTCGAACTTTCAGCTTAATATATTAATGGATGCCGCCGGGAAAACGGAATCGCATTACAGAATTGACTTCTGAAACCAGATTGTGAAGTTGAAAAATCAACAAAAAGCCAGTCTTCAGCATGGGTGCCGGCAGGGGGAATTCACCGGAGAGTCTCGAGTCCATATGATTCCAATGACTAAACCAATAATCTTGTCCATCAATTGTACAATAACAACAGCAATAACCACTTGACTTTAAGCTTTCAAGTATCCTCCATCGTCAAACTATGATATTTATAAATACGTTAAAACTCATTAAATAAAAATTCAAGCAATTCAAGTTTATTAAAAAGCTTCACACAAGTTAATTTTTTTATTTTCTTTCTCACTCTTGCATGTCACTTCTCCTGTATTTATTGATTTAAGTATTAGAAAGTTGTTTATTTACATTAAAAAACTTGTTTTTACATGAACAACTAAATTCAAAGACATGCCTATTTTCACACTTCATTCTAAGACATCCATAAGAAAAGTCCAATTTAATTTTAAAGTTTTTAGGACTTCATCTGCTACCAACTGAAATATTGTCACCATCCAATGCCTAAGAATTATTGGTAGCAGCACTCTATGCCTCCTACACACAGTAGAAAAGACACCTGTAATGCAACTAAAATGATAAGTGCCCACGCAAACGACAAACAACCTATTCAAGCGGGTTATAACCATCAAAATCATTTATTATTATTATTACTTATATACTAAAAGAGGCGGGACTTTCACTGTATATTTGTTACTGTGCAAGATTTTGTTATTTTTAGTTTTATCCTTAAACTTTGTTTTTGAGCGATCCTATTTAAAAAAACAATTAATTTCAAATTTTTTATGAAAAGATAAAATTAAAAGATGAGGGATCAAAATGAAAAACACAATAAACATAGATAATGTACTATTTGAAAACATTCACTTTCATCTTCCAAGTTATACAATCACGCAAATTATACAATTACGATCGCTTGAAATTTTTCCAATTCCATTTTGGCACAAAGATTTTGTTATTTTTTGGTTCCTAGTTGAGAGAGAAGAGAGAGGGGGGTTGCCGGATTCTGACGATAGAAGAAGAAGCATGCATTTGGCACCAATTGAGGCATCAAAATGAGGGATTTTTGTGTTAAAATGTTTCATTTGATGCAAAGAGTACATATTAGGTGTTTTTGTACCTTAAAAGTTCGTGAAAAAACATATTTGAGCTCATGTTGATTTTTTGTTACTGGTTGAGTTTAGTTTTTGAGACAGTTTTTTGAGGCCATGAATGGGTTTGACATGGTTTTTATGGTGTTTTATAAGTGTTTTGAGTAAAAAACAAGTTGCAAAGTAGGTTTTTGGATAAAAAAAAACATTGACTCAAGGCACCTTGGGTCTGCCATGGTTACTATGAAAATATAACTTTAAAGAATGCATTTGAAAAAGAAATAAAATGATGTGACCGGTTAAAATACTAAAACAAAAAAAAAGGACAAAACCCTCTTTTTTATTTTGTTCGGAGGGCTTTTTTTAAAAACAATATTGATTTTTTTTGGTTATACATTTAATTTTTAGAGAGGTTTTTCTAGTTTATTTATGGTTTTTTTTTTCTTTTTATATAGATAAATTATATTTTTTGAAAAATAAAAAATATTTTCAGATGATATTTTTAATATATGTAGCCTTAAATGTTATTCTTTTTACCCTTGCATTTTTAATATTAACTTTGTTGTTTTTTTTTATTATTATTATTATTTCGGTGACAATTCTTTTTTTGGCATGTTTCCATGATTATTTTTTGTTTAAATTGGTCCATTAATTGTCATTGTTTGTTCTTTTATTTATTTGTGGGTGTCCGAGCCATTAGATTAATATTCTGCAAATTGAGCATGTAAAGTATCGCGGGGTGACAGGCGTGCACAATAAAATTTGTTTTTATAACAAGCCTTAGTTTTTTATTATTATTTGATTAGATTATAACTGGTTTGGTTATGTCTACATCTCAAGTTACCTTTTTTTACTTTTTTAAAATACACTTGCATTGTTCGAGCATCTTTTTTTAACCAATAAAAAAAATGTTATGGTCTGAGCATGCCCCAAGCCATGAACCTAGTGTCTATTATTTAATTAGTGTTGTGTCTTATTTTGTGGCTTTTATTTAAAATTATGAAAATAGTTTTAGGAAGTTAGAAATAAAGAATAATGATAGAAAAACTACCAATCAAAGTCATGGGTGATAAAACTTGGGGAATCTTTTGAAAACATTTTTTAATTAAAGAAAACAAAAAGTTCTCCAAATTTTCTTTAAATAATTGAAAGGATCCAAAGGGAAAAGCAAGGAAAAAGACATTATTACCCATTAATGAAAATTAGCACGCGTTTGTTAGAACTATTAATTTCTCAAGATAGTCTGCGCGTGGAGCCATGAAAGTCAGCCTCTCCTTGCCATTATCACAATTCACAGCAATCCCTACCCCACGCATCCAAATCTCTTTTTAATTACCAAATATTTTAAAGTGGGGCCATCATTCAATAACTTTACTCATTACAATCCGACGGTCAAGGATCATCAAAGCCATGAGAAGAGGCTATAGCGACGTTCGTTCTTAATGGTTATACAATGCTAGAAAGACAAACCAAAGTAGTAAAACCCCTCGAAGTTTCCCTCTTCTTCTTCTTTTTTTTCCCCTGATTTACACTATATTTATCTAGAACTAGAAATATTTATAGAAATTATTTATTAATACCTGAGTTAGAAACATGAAAAGAAAAATAAAAAAGAAAAAGAGAATAAATTTTTAATAATTTTAAATAAAATTAACAATGCAGTTTACCTCAGGTAGAATGTTTAAAGGGTAATAACATCTTTTTTTTTTGTGGAAATCAATTTTTTTATTATAAAATCTCTGTTAACCAGTTAGGATTTCCAGTAATTATAATATTAATTAATGATTACTTAAACTAAATATTTTTTTTAAATAATAAGATATAAAATATTTTATGTTTTTTTTAATTAAAATTATTTTTTAAATCAGTTGGCGTGATGTGCAGATATGAGATTCCCTGTGGCATGCTAGGTAATCAAATTGAATCAATGCTTATCAAGTGGCCATTCATATATTGGTTAGCGTGCTCTAGGTTCCCGTGAACTTTTGATTTCTTTTTCAGTGATCCTTCATGAAAATAAATAAATAAATAAATTTTTTTTTTCTAAAATTACAATTTACAACTACTCTTACAAGTTGGTTTCGATTATTAAAGACTATTTTTAAATAAATAAACAGTAATGAAGTTTATGTTGCAATAAAAGGAGTGTTTTTTTTTTTATCACTTTTGCTAAAAAAAACTTAATTGTAGAAAAAAGTTATTGTACATTAAAAAGGTGTTTCAGAACTACATCGTATCAAAATCTTTTTTTTTTCTTTCTAAATAATCTTAAAGGAAAAACCACTTGTATTATTTCAATGCATTAAATAAAATAATTTTTGGTTGAGGGTTGCTTGAAAATCTATACTTTTTTAAAAAAAAATTAATTAATCCTTTTTGCATTTAAATACAAATAATTTTAAGAGGTATTTTTGTTTGTTAACACCATTTAAAAAAAAAATTAGCTAAATAATACAGTTATAAAAAGTTTTGGATGAGATAACATAATTTGATACTTATCACAATTAAAAAGCATGATATTTTAATATGAAGCTTAATAAAAAACACAGTATTTCAAATAAATTATTAAATGACTTGGCACAAATCACAAAGAGAAGAAATTTCTCTATACTATCGGACCAAATAAAAACTTAACAAATATTGGTGTAGTTTATAAATAAATAAAGAAAAAAAAGATATATATTTTTATATTGAAAAGAAACACTTTCTCCTAATATATAAGTGTGATTTTTTTATTATATAGACTTTTCTAGTGGGCTTTTAATACTATTATATAGATACTTATAACATCTAACACTTGGAACTTGGAACTTAATATGCTAGTGAGATTAATTTATCATTGAATTAATTTTAATATTTATGATTGTTGAGATAAAACTGAAATAATAATTATTCAATTGAATTTAAAATATACTGTTTGATCAACAATATACTATTTCATCTAACAATCACACATTGATTAACATTCATAATGTTTTATTGTTATATTTTAAATCTATAAAAACTTGTTACTACATAGAAAACTACACACAAAAAAACATATATTTTTTTTTTTAGTTTTATTTTCTTATTCTTTTAAAGATGTAAAGTAATTTAACTACATCCTAAAAATTATTATCTCTATATAAAATAAATGAACACTTTAAAAAATAATATTTTTACTTCTCTGAGTTTCTGGCAATTTGTAGAGAATGGAGGAATCTGAAATTTCACTTAAAAATTAAATAAACAGGTACCATGAATCTGGTCACCATACGGCACTTCTTATTACATCATCATCCTCCTTTGCTATGAGGAATCGTGATGTCACTAATTTGGACGTTCTTGTCCAAGTTGCCACTGATCCATAATGTGATGTCCATATAAATGGTTAGTGTAGTTCACTCTCTTAAAGAAGAGGAGGAAGGTAGAGAGGAAATGAGTGATCCAAACAAGCCAACCAGCTCAGGCCAAGGCCATGGCGTCTCCTCCTCTTCCAGCTTTGCTAACCTCCCGCCGCCAAGGGGCAAAACCAAGAACAATCTAGTCAAAGGATTGTTTTCATCATCAAGCTCCTTATCAGGCAAAAAATGAAGGCTGTGTAGCGCTGTATGCGCGCGTGCGTGCGTGTAGGGTGTACTCTTTCTTCTTTCAATAATTGAAGTAGCCTTGGGTGTGCTGCGTGTGTGTATGCGTGTGTGTTCCTTGTTAGAAAATGTGTGAATTCATCGTGATTAACTTTGACTCTCGATGCCAAATTTCATTTTCTTGAAAAAAAAAAAAAAAGAAAAGAAAAAGAAAAGGACTACAAGTGATTGAGAGAATATCTTGGATTTCTTCAGGAGGGTAGTCAATTTCAGGTAGATGATATTGGTCTCAGGGGAATTGTTCATGGACATGTACTATGTAGTAGAAGTGATGAGGAGGAGCTGTAAATCTCTTCAACTTCTGCTCTTTATCAATTTGAAGAAGAAATTGTTGTGATTTGTATCTATTTTTATCTTTAATAATACTTATTTTATTTTATTTTAATTATCAAATAAATAAATAAATATCACTGGAAATCTGCATGTTTGCCCCATTTTTAAGTCTTTCAACAATATCCTTAAAAATTGATTTTCCTGGATAAGTTACTAAATCTGCATGTTTTCTCTGGAAAAATTGATTATGGAATTTTATCGATCTGTAGGCTTAATTGAAATGTTTATTTGAATGTTTTGATTTTGCAATTATTTGAGGGTTTCTATCACTGCTCTTTTCCTCATCGACCAGTGGTGATGGTAGCTGCCAATTTGTTTTCGCGTTTCAACCGACCAAAAATAAAGTTGTGATTAATTAATGAGAAAGATACACGTATTGGACTAGAAAATTGTCACAACCGACCAAAAATATAATTCAATGCCTTGCATCATGGCAAAAAATCTGCGATCCCCTTTTCTGACGTTTGGCCACACCAAAACGCTATTTATTGGCCACCCTGCCGCCAGATAATTCCTATCATTCAATATTGTATTTAATTATAACTTAAATTTTATACTTTATTTTGATTTATTTTTAATTAAATTATTTTTGTTTTATGATCAAGGATAATTTTTAATGGGTTAACCTTAGTTGACTCGGGTCATGAGTTTAGTAGGTTGACTCCAGTTATTTTTTTATGTTTTTTAAATTGATTTTTTTAATCTCATCCTTCAACATTAGGCTGATTAGGGATTGTAATCCATAATATGTTTGGATTTTCTTTTCATGAGGTTATCTTATCTTATGACCCGGGTTGCAAATTTGACAAGTTAGCTCGGGTCACTCCTTTTTAAATAGATTTTTTTTCAATTTCATCATTCAGTACTATTGTATTGATTGAGAATTAGACTTCATAAGATATTTTAATTTTCTTTTTATGAGGTTATTATAGTCTTATCACACCTAGACATCGCGGCGACTAATTAAAAAATTATCACTCGATTGGAAAAGGAACAGATATTTGACATCTTATTCTTTTAGGGAAAAAAGTCTTGTTTAAGGAGTCGCCACCTAGTATTATGGTAACTAGAAACCCTAACTGGTCAACAGAGATTCTATGGTACATGACTGGTTATGCAAAAGGGAAGATGCTATCACCCTTTAAGCGTCCTACCTAAAACAAGCTGCATTGCTGGTTTTGTCTAAAATTACTAAGAATTTGTTCTCATTTTTCCCTTTTTTTATTCTTCTTTTCATGTTCCTAACTCTGGTATCAGTGAACAATTCCTACGAATATTTCCAACTATGACATTGGTAAATATCGCACAAATCCAAAAATGTGATATCCTGACTCTTGCGTCAGTGAATATTTTCGCAAAAAATGAATTTGAAGAAGAAATTTTCTATGTCATTTTTTTTTTGTTTATCCTTTATTATTATTTGCCCTTTTTAGATGGAAGTAAAAAAAAAAAACATTGCATGACATATTTGCATTTAACAGTAATAGTCCACAAATTAAGCACATCTACCGAAAATACAAACACAAAGAAAAAAAATAAAACAAAGTGCGAGGGGCTCACAAATAAATCAATGAAAGCCCCATATATTTTTGGAATTTTCTATTATCGAAAAGGGGTTTGTTTGGTCAAATATCAAATTAGAATGGGCATAAAAATTATGACCAAGGCATAAGTGTGTGTTTTGCCAAGCACACCCTTAGCAAACATAATTTGGGTCGGTTAGGCCTAAAGCCCAAACTCGGCCCACTCTCTCTCCCTCTCTCTCTTTTTTTTTTTTTTTTTTTTTTTCTGTTTGGGCTGGATCTAGCCCATTCATATGTGAAAGGTTCACACATGCATGCAATAGTAACCAATTAATTATTTTAGTAAGCAAGGAAGGAAACTTACCTAGGGGTGCGGCTGCTAGAGGCGAAGTTGAGTGAGACTGGGCTAAAAAAAGGGTTGAGGGGGGTGGCGGCTAGTATAGTGTTCGCCGCCCCCTTCTTTTTTATGTTTCTCTCTTTTAGGTTTTCTAGTAATGGCCTCCTTTGGGGTCTCTTTTTTTAGGGTTTTTCCTCTTTTTTTTCATACCCTGAGATCTGTATTTATAGTGCCAGAGTCCCTTCGCGTGTGAGAAACTAAGTTTCAATCAAACTCATTCTCTTTTTTGAAGTTTGAATTTGATTAAGAATCAAATTTGAAAGCGGATAACTATCATTATCTTGAAGATATGGATTATATCTTAAAGATAAAGATAAAATGACAAAAGCACATTATAGTTCTTAATTTTCACGCAAGTTCACAAATCACACTTTTCATTGAAATAAATCTCTGATATTTTAATTTTACATTTTAAACCCTGTAAAAAATAAATTAAAAGCTAATGGGCCAAAATTGGGTTTCAACAAGTCTCATAACTCGGGTCATGAATTTGACTTGTTAACCCAAGTTTACCCAAGTCAATCCAAGATGTTGTTATCTTAATATTAAAAAAAGACGTAATCTTGAAATTTTTTTAATCAAATTATGTTTTTATGGGTTGTATGAGCTGCTTTTGAACCCGTAAAATCAATCGAGTTACATGGGGTCAACCCTTATATAATTTCAATTTTTTTTTGCTAGAAAAAACATTAACAACATCTGAATATTTTTTTAATGTTTAATAAAAATTTGACCTAACCTACAGTGTAGCACGAGTTAATAATATAGTGATTTGACAAATGAACCGGTGAAAACACTATACTATTTTTTTCATTTTGTTCTTTAGAGTTTTTTTGTCCTTGATTGAAATTTGAAATTGCAAAATTAAAGGACAATTGCTTCCTATTTATTTACCAGAGGCAAAATTAAAAGAGGGAAAACTAAGATGGACAATATAGAGAAAATAGGTGGTTCATTAAAAAACAACGTGAAAACTTGCATTTGATCCTTTAATTTTTCAAACAATACCTTTTCAGTTCCTTAAGTTTTTTAAATTTCAATTTTGATACAACACTTTATTTTACTTTTTCCAACCCCTAGTTTGAGAGAAGAGTGAGAGAGTCATCAGATTCTAGTAGTAAAGAGAGAAAATTTTAGTAAACATTGATTTAGACTACCAAAATGATTGATTTTGCTATCAAAGTGTTCTATTATATGAGAAGAGTTCTATTAAGGTGTTCTTCGTCATCAATATCACATGAGGTGGCAGATCTATGCTTGATTTTTTTTTTTTTATTTAGGTTGATTTTTAGGTCTTTTAAAAGCCACAAACGAGTTAATCAAGGTTTTTATGGTGTTTTTCTAAAATATTTGTTCAAAAAAAAAAAAAAGATGAAAAATTGAGGTTTTGGAAAAACAAATGCCATGTTCTGATTTTCTAGGCAAACTCTAATTATTAGATTGAGGGGTTATAAATGACTTGTCGTTCACACTTTTTTTTATTAAAAAAAAAAAAGACTTAATGCATGGGCCTGACCTTTTGGGTTGTAAAGCCACAAATGAGTTAATCAAGGTCTTTATGGTGTTTTCTAAATATTTATGTAAAAAAGATGAATATTGAGGTTTTGGGGAAAAAAATGCCATGTTCTGATTTTCAAGGCAAACTTTGATTATTAGATTCTGAGGTTGTAGATGACTTGTCGTTCAAATTTTTTTTATTTAGAAAAAAAAAAAAAAAAAAGAAGAGGCCTAACGCATGGGCATGACCTCTTGGGTTGTAAAGCCACAAACTAGTTAATCAAGGTGTTTACGGTGTTTTCTAAATATTTGTGTAAAGAAAAGGTGAAAATTGAGGTTTTGGGAAAAAAAATGCCATGTTTTGATTTTTTAGGCAAACGTTTGATTATTAGATTATGGGGTTGTAGATGACTTTTCGTTCACACTTTTTTTTAATTAAAAAAAGAAGCCTAACGCATGGACATGACCTCTTATTCATGACCAAGAGGCATACTTGACTTGTTTTTTTCTTTCCCCTCCCCCATTGTTTTTCAATTTTTATTAATTTAATGTGTTTTTTTTATATATAATTTTACATTTTTGTTATCCAATGTTATCAATGATATATATTTTTTATTTAACTTCAAATAAAAAATCTTTTTTTATTTGGCTTAAAAAAATTAGGTTTGCTTTGGGCAAGTTTAGTATTGTGGTTGAATTGCTATTTCAATATTTTAAAAAAAATTTCTAAATTAAATTAATATTTTTAGTGTTTTTTGAACTATTTTGATGTGATAAAAATATAAAATGAATTTTAAAAAATAAAAAAAATATTATTTTAATATATTTTTAAATAAAAATAATTGAAAACATATATTTACTGCACCCAAAAAGATAGTGAATAGCTCAAAATAAATGTAGTTGAACTCATTATTAATCCTCCTTTTGCATTGTATACTTATCGCAGTGTTAGAGAATAATATATATCATATCTTGAGACCTCACCTAACAAGTTAAGCTATTGAGTTGAGATAATTCTTTGACATGATATCAGAATCTTAATAAACAAGTAGTCACGTATTCAAATCTCACAATCCTTATTTATTTGATAAAAATCAAGCATAAGGTAATGTGATTTTGTGCAAGTTTCGAGCCTAAAAGGCTTTCACTTGAGGAGAGGTGTTAGAGAATAATATAAATCATATATTGGGACCTCATCTAACATCTTAAATTATTGGATTGAAATGGTTCTTTGACATACAGCAGCTAGCAATAAAAAAAAAAAAATTAAAAAGAAATGTTAAAAACGTGATTGTATGCAATGTCAGCAGGGCCTACTTGTATTCAGTTTTCAACTAGGGTTAGCTTTTAACCCACGTATTCAGTTTGAAAACTTTCTTTGGAAAGGGATGTTATTTCGTTTTCTTTTATTTATTTAAAAAAAACGTGATTTTGATGTTTGGGTTGTCCTTTAAAGGAGTTGAAGCAGTAGAGAAATTGAAACTGAGTCAATTCGGGTGATGCTTTATTCTGTCAAACCTTTGTAATTCTCTTAAAAAAAAAAACTCAGCCACCACCCCTCAAACCTCCCTCCCTCCCTCCCTCTTGAAATGAAATCAAACAGCTTGATGTTTGCTTTATTGAGCGTAGTTGTAAGCTTAGCGATCTTATGCATCACACATTGGATTTACAAGTGGAGGAACCCAAAATGCAATGGAAAGCTCCCACCAGGCTCCATGGGCTTCCCTCTTCTTGGAGAGACCATTCAATTCTTCGCGCCCTATAGGGCAAATCACATTTCTCCTTTTATCACGAAGAAAATGGAGAGGTAAATATGCTATGCAACTCCCCCCCCCCACATTTTTTTCCCCGTTGTTGGTCACCATAACATCATGATGTTTTATGAAATTACTTGTACTAGAAACTAGCTAGCAACCTAACCAAAAAAAAAAAAAAAAACTCCTTGTCAGGGTATATATTTTCTGTAAGTTCTTAGTTAAATGACAATATATATAATTAAAAAAAAATTAGAGAAAATAGTAGTTTTTTGCTGATACAAAGTATTTTATAGGATGACTAAAATCTAAATTATCCTGACAAGAGGCTTAAGAATACGAAACTCTGATATCAAATAATAAAAAAAAGGGGATCTGATGATACTGACTCTCTAGCAGTAGTAGTTATTATGTATTAGCCCTAAAAATATTAAAAACTTCCTTCAACTTTTGGGGAGCACGGTCCTGCCTGCCCACTCTTTTCACCCTTTTCTTGCTTTTTTAGCCATGCACGCTCGTTTGTAAAGTGTAATCAACTCTTTTTTTTTTTTCTTTTTTTTTTAAATCTTCATGCATGTTGAGATTAAAGTAATTAGAAACAAATCAAGTAATGTAATGTAATTGTCTTTTCAGGTATGTTCTATATTTAAAACCCCACGTGGTTGGTCATCGACTGATCATTTCCACCGATGCGGGATTCAATAGTTTCATTTTTCAACAAGAAGGGAAGTTATTTCAGTGTTGCTACCCGAAGAGCTTCAACGAGATTGCAGGGAGAGAAAATATGGTTTCTGCTGAAGGTTTTCTGCACAAGTATCTAAGAAACTTAGTTATGAACCTTGTTGGTAATGAAAGTATGAAACAAAAACATATTCCTAAAGTTGAAAAAATGGTATGCGAGCATCTACAGAGTTGGTGCGGACAGGCAAGTATTGAGTTGAGAGAAGCAGTTGCTAAGGTAAAACATGTTAATTTCAGATTTGTTCTCTTTTAGTCATCCTCAAAGATTTAGGGCCTGCAGTCTCTGCTCTCTCCTAGGATATGTTTGGTGGGGGGGGGGGGGGGGGCGGCTCTATCCTTAGAAAACATGTTATTACTACCTCATGATTCCTTTAATTTTGTTACTTTTTTCAATTATCTCAAATTACTGGATATCTTTTTCATACATCTACTTTCTTTTCCAGCAAATTTTATTTTGTTATTTTATCTTTCACTAATTTTAAGCCATTTTTATAAAATCAGCTTCTTTCAATAAGAAATAAAAGAAGTTCCTTTTTTCTCTAATATATAACTAAAATATGCATCCATTCACTCATAAATAACAGAAGGAATGTGATTGGTATAAGTTCTTGTGAGAAGGTATATAAATTTAACATTTTCTAGGGTTGAAATAAGTCGAAGAAGAGAAGTTTCCTAGTTTTGTTTTTTGTTTTCTTGGAAAATAATTATTTTCCCGTAAAAATTAAATAAAAAAAAGTTAGTTTACACTACTGTACCTGGACAAAGACATTTAAATTCAAAATAACTCCATCTAGCTTAGGGTCTGGATCGTTGAGGTTTTCATTTGTTAACCCAGAGATCAGTAATAAAATCTAATTTTCTGATTTTATCCACGTTTCTGACAAAGAGCTGATCTATTTATAAAAAATTCTGCTGTGCAATAGCAGCTCCCTTTAGAACAGTACAAATACTAATTTATTGAACTCTATAGCTTCTTGATCTTAACAGTTATACGGTTTGTCTTCACAGATGGAGTTTAGCTTTGGTGCCAAAATTCTGCTTAGTTACAGCGAATCAAAGTCATCAAAGAACCTGAAACAAGCTTATGGCGATTTCCAACATGGCTTAATTTCATTTCCCTTGAACATTCCTGGAACTGCTTTTTGGAAATGTTTACAGGTCTAGTCTGCACCATCTCAGACATCTATATTTAGTCTAACAATAATGATGATGATTCCGTAGACAATATTGCTTAATCATTTTAGAAAAAAAAATCATTTAGGGACGCAAGAAAGCGGTAGAGATAATAAAAAGTATTTTGGAGGAAAGGCGCGCAGCCCCAAGGAAGAGGCAGGAGAAAGACTTCCTTGATCTTGTGATAGAGGAAATTAAGAAAAATGGGAGTTTGATGACTGAGGCAATTGCTTTGGATTTGCTATTTATACTTGTTTTTGCTGCCTTTGAAACTACTTCAATTGCTCTGACATTAGCTGTTAAAAATGTTTGTGAACATCCTAAAGTGCTGGAAGAATTGACTGTAAGTAATTAAACATTTTCACGCCCTGTTAATTGTGTTCATTATTTTTCTGTTAACTTGTACTCCAGACACATGTTTTTGCTATCAGAAAGAACACGAAGCGATTCTGAGGAACAGAAAAAATAATGAATCTGGAATCACTTGGCAAGAATACAAATCAATGACTTTCACACATACGGTAAGACCAACAATATTAGCAGATTACAAAGAGAACATCTCATCTTGCTCGATGCTTTTCTAGCTGGTGGCTTCAATTAATCGCATGTTTTTGTTGAAGGTTATCCATGAAACAGTAAGGCTAGCAAATATTGTCCCAGGAATTTTCAGGAAGGTGCTCAAAGATGTTGACATAAAAGGCATGTTTCTAGTTCCAAGAACTAAATTCATGTTTTAGATTTTACTTATCTTTATTCCTAGCCTTGGACATTAACTAATAATTTTTCTCTCTCATTATATTCAGGATATACTATTCCAGCGGGTTGGATTGTTATGGTCTGTCCACCGGCTGTGCACATGAATCCGAAGCAATACGATGATCCTTTCACCTTCAATCCATGGCGATGGCAGGTAAGTTTTTCCATGAAAGTTTTATAAATCAGAAATTGTTCAGAATAGTTCTCAACTCTACAGAAATTACGAATTCAATTTCTTGTGATAATATGACTCTATTAATCCACTAATTACTAAATCCCATAGAAAATAAATTAAAATAAGAAAAGCCGTTTCCCGTTTATACTTTCTTGCTTCTTTGCCTCAGCACCTGGCACAAGCCCATGTCCAAAACATGGGCTAGCCCTTTTTCTTTATGTTATTTGTTCTCATTAAATGGATGATGAAAAGAAAATATTTAAGTATGTTAGCCACCTCGTATGGGTACTCATGTCATGTCATGTCATCAATGGTATATTATAGAATTATGAACTAATATAAGAAAGTTAAACGAATAAATCATACATGTATGTGTTTGTGAATTTGAATGTATTTGCCCATGAAACGATAGGGGCAAGAACTAAATGCAGGATCGCAAAAATTTATGGGTTTCGGAGGCGGTTCAAGACTTTGTGCTGGAGCCGAATTTTCTAAGTTGCAAATGGCCATTTTTCTTCACCATTTGGTCACAAAATACAGGTAAATAGTAAATAAACAAAAAAAAAAAGTGTTTCTTGTTGATTATATTCTTTTATATATTTAAAGTTCTTTTTTTTTTTTACTTCCTTTTCATTTTAAATATATATATATATATATATATATATTATATATATATATATATTTTTTTTTCTAAATCAGCTAATTGACATGGTCAAATTATCTACTAATTTTAGGTGGAGAGTGATCAAAGGAGGAGATATCATCAGAATTCCAGCTGTTATCTTTCCAAATGGTTTCCACATTCAAATATTGGAGAAGAATATCCAAAAGGATGCCACAACAACTGGATCAAGGGAAACAGTGTAGACTTCTGATTATCTGCCTGCATCAGGTCCGTCAGTTAGATTTGCCTAATTTCTACTGTGCTACTATATTTGTTGCCCTCGTGAATTATCTAGATATCACGTTGATGTCTATGAATTACCCATCGATGTATTGATATGTACTTAATTTGTGGATAGCTCCAGAAATTCCACAATGAATTGTTAATCTCACCCCACAGTGAGTCGCTATTTGCAATCCTTTTCATATGTGTGGCAAAGCTTTTCTATTTTGAAAGACAAGCTACCATTTATCTTCACTATAACAGATTAGTGTATTTACAAAAGTAAAATAGGTTAATTCTATAATTTTGGATGTTTTATTACAGAAAAAACTCTGTCAAAATTTAATAGAAATTGTAGTAGAGTATTTAGTAATTTGAAAAGATTATCGTACATGTTAAAATATATATATAATTTACTACACACAAACACGAATATTCCTTATCCAGTCATCTTGAATCATGATCTACATTATCCATATTCTAGTCATTTAAACTCATCCAATAAGACATAATTAACTATATAATGCATTAATTATAAAGTATGAGAGTTTATATAAAATCCAGCATACATGAATAAAAAGCGGATAAATATTTGTCATGACCCAATTTTTAAACAAATAATAAAAATTAAATATAGTTGACAATGGGGTTAAGACAATAAATTTTGAAGTTTAGGGATAAAATCATCAGATTTGAGAATAAATTGGTCAAAAATTAAAGAATTAATAAGTTTGGAAATTTACTTAAAATTTGGATTAGTTTAATTAATAAAATTAGAAGAATTAATAAGTTTGTGGACTTAATTAAACTTTGATTTAATTAATTAAATAAATTTGGGACTTAATTGAAATTTATCCAAAAAAAACAAAATTGAAAGAATTAATTAAGGATCAAATTGAATAATCCAGGAATTAAGGACTGTTTTGTAAATAGTATATCAATTTAATTTTATTTTTTATTCTTTTAAAAGTTTAAGAATTTAGTTATATCTTAAAAATATTATTTCTATATAAAATAAATAAACACTTTAAAAATATTTTTTTTTTTTTTCTCAAAACCAATTCCATATTTATCCCCTTCCTAAATGTTTCTGACAATAAATGTTATAGAAAAGTGACATGATTTAAAGAGGAATGGTCTGAAATTTCACTTAAAAATTAAATAAACAGGTACCATGAATCTGGTCACCATACGGCACTTCTTATTACATCACCATCCTCCCTTGCCACGATGAATCGTGATGTCAATAATTTGGACATTCTTGGCCAAGTGGCCACTGAACCCGGTTCTTCTTGATAAAGTTCAGGCACCAACGGGGTCCATATAAATACATGCATTTCCCTCATCCATAATGTGATGTCCATATAAATGGTTAGTGTAGTTCACTCTCTTAAAGAAGAGGAGGAAGGTAGAGAGGAAATGAGTGATCCAAACAAGCCAACCAGCTCAGGCCAAGGCTATGGCGTCTCCTCCTCTTCCAGCTTTGCTAACCTCCCGCCGCCAAGGGGCAAAGCCAAGAACAATCTAGTCAAAGGATTGTTTTCATCATCAAGCTCCTTATCAGGCAAAAAATGAAGGCTGTGTAGCGCTGCGTGCGCGCGTGTGAAGGGTGTACTCTTTCTTCTTTCAATAATTGAAGTAGCCTTGGGTGTGCTGCGTGTGTTTATGCGTGTATGTTCCTTGTTAGAAAAGGTGTGAATTTCATTTCCTTGAAAAAAAAAGGGAAAAAAGAAGAAGAAAAAGAAAAGGACTACTAGTGATTGAGAGAATATCTTGGATTTCTTCAGTAGGGTAGTCAATTTCAGGTAGATGATATTGGTCTCGGGGGAATTGTTCATGGACATGTACTATGTAGTAGAAGTGATGAGGAGGAGCTGTAAATCTCTTCAACTTCTGCTCTTTATCAATTTGAAGAAGAAATTGTTGTGATTTGTATCTATTTTTATCTTTAATAATACTTTATTGATTTTAATTATCAAATAAATAAATAAATATCACTGGAAATCTGCATGTTTGCCCGATTTTTAAGTCTTTCAACAATATCCTTAAAAATTAATTTTCCTGGATAAGTTACTAAATCTGCATGTTTTCTCTGGAAAAATTGATTATGGAGTTTTATGGATCTGTAGGCTTAATTGAAATGTTTATTTGAATGTTTTGATTTTGCAATTTTTTTAGGGTTTCTATCACTGTTCTTCACTGCTCTTTTCCTCATCGATTCAAAATTTCCAATTTTTTTTTTTTCAATTGTTGCCAAAGGGAATCAGGGTCTGGAACTTGTAAGTCCTAAATCTTAAAAGCGTATTTTCAAACATAAAAGAAAAATGGAACGAGGGTGATGACTGGATTTGAGAGTCTAGCTATCTTGGCAAGGATATGGCGACTGCAAATGTGAAGCAAATAGATACGAATGCATTGTCTTTCTTTTGGGTTTTTTTTCGCCTGTGAACAACTTCTTTATTTTAACTTGATCCTCTGGATTTTCATGCGAAATCTTCATATATATATATATATTTGACTGGCTAGAGTATTTCTTCCAGTAGATTACTCTGGATTGGCCGAAGATGCATGGTTACATGGCTTAATTTTACCTTTTACCAATGAAAGGAAAACACAAGATTCTTTGGATGTTCAACAATATCAAGTTATCATGAGGCCTATATATTTGGGACCTCTACAACATTAATGCCTGTTAGAAAACCATGTGCAGAGATGTGATGTCTTGAAGGTTTTTCATGACGCTCTGCAATGATTTTGTACCAGGAAGAAACAATGTACATTAGATGTGATGTTTTAACTTTCTGGTTTTATCTTTGTCGATGCACCTTGTTCTCCTCTTACGCACCAACCTAAATTAGGACTGTTGGTGTCCCCATTTGCTCAAAACACAAACTCCCGAAAACTTCATCCTTATCAGGGGAAGATAAGGAGCAAGAAGGGCGCCTATAATGGCCCAGGTAATTCACAGGGAAGGGGAGGAAAAAAAAAGAGGAGAGAAAACGAAAAAAAGAAAAAGAAAAACAGGAAGATAGAACGTGGAAGACAGAAACAAAAGGAACAAGAGAAAACTTGAAAGCAGGAACGCCGCCCAGCATCAGCAATCTCGCGCAAATTTTCTGCAAAACTGTTCACTCTGCATTTTAATTCATTAGAACTGTTCACTCTGCATTTTAATTACCCCGTCCCTTAGCGAGTGTGAGTGAATAGTTCACACATGCTTGCAGCCAAAGAGATTAAACCGGCTGGGTTACTGGTTTGAACCAGTAACCGGGCGGGGCAATTGGATTTAGAGTGTTTATTTTAGCTTTTGTGGTTGAGATTGTGGTTGGGTACAACCCAGTTATGCATAAAACCCAACCACTAAAGCTATTTTTTCTTGTTTTTTTATAGTTTTTTTTAGTGGGTTCCACACCCAAACTCAAATCTCAACCTCTAAAACAAACACACACTTAGTCTAGCCTATATGGTTGGGCTAGACCCGCCACCCAAAAAGAAGTAAAAGAAAAGGAGAGATGGGCCGGGTTTGGATTTTAGGCCCAGCCAGCCTAAATTGTGTTTATTAAGGGTGTATTTAGCAAAGCATATCTTTATACCTTGATTATAATTTTTATGTTTATTATAGTTTGCAATTTGACCAAACGAGCCCCTTTTTTATATCATAAAATTTCAAAAATATTTGGGGATCTTCATTGATTTATTTATGGACCCCTCACACTCTAATGAGTTAATCAAGGTCTTTACAGTATTTTCTAAATATTTGTGTAAAAAAAAGATGAAAATTGAGGTTTTGGGAAAAAAAATGCCATGTTTTGATTTTCTAGACAAACTCTGATTATTAGATTCTGGGGTTGTAGATGACTTGTTGTTCACATTGTTTTTAATAAAAAATAAATAATAAAAAAAAAGGCCTAACGCATGGGCATGATTCATGGCCAAGATGCACATTTGACTTGCTTTTTTTTTTTCCCCTCCCCTATTGTTTTTCATTTTTTATTAATTTAATTTAATGTGTTTTTTTTATATATAATTTTACTTTTTTGTTATCCAATGATATCAATGGTATATATTTTTTTTTTAACTTAAAATAAAAAGATCTTTTTTTATTTGGCTTAAAAAAATTAGGTTTGCTTTGGCATGTTTAGTATTGTGGTTGAATTGCTATTTCAATATTTTTTTAAAATAGTTCTGAATTAAATAAATATTTTTAATGTTTTTGAACTGTTTTGATGTGATAAAATCTAAAATAAATTAAAAAATAAAAAATATATTATTTTAATAAATATTTAAATAAAAAATAATTGAAACACATATTTACGGCAACTCAAAAAATATAGTGAATAGCTCCAAATAAATTTAGTTGAACTCATCATTAATCCTTCTTTTGCGTTGTACACTGTAGTAGTGTTAAATAATAATATAAATCATATTTTGAGACCTTACCTAACAAGTTAAACTATTGAGTTGAGATGATTTTTTGACATGGTACCATAGTCTTGATAACAAAGCAGTCACGTGTTCAAATCTCACAATTTTTATTTATTTGATAAAAATCAAGCATAAAATAATATAAGTATATGCAAGTTTTAAATTTAAAGGGCTTTAACTTAAAAATAGGTGTTAGAGAATAATATAAATAATATCTTGAGATCTCACCTAACATTTTAAATTATTAAATTGATATGGTTTTTTAACACACAACAGCTAGCAATAACATTTCCTTTCATAAAAAATTTTAAATGGCATCACAATAAATTGACTCTAAAAATAAATTAAAAATATCAATTCATTATTAAAATTTATCTTTATATCAGCACAATATAAAAAGTTAAAATTAAAAAGAAATGTTAAAAACGTGATTGTACGCAATGTCAGCAGGGCCTACTTGAATTCAGTTTTCAACTAGGGTTAGCTTTTAACCCACGTATTCAGTTTAAAAACTTTCTTTGGAAAGGGATATTTCGTTTTGTTTTATTTATTTAATAATAAAAGAAAGGATTTTGATGTTTGGGTTGTCCTTTAAAGGAGTTGAAGCAGTAGAGAAATGGAAACTGAGTCAATTCGGGTGATGCTTTATTCTGTCAAACCTATTCTCTTGATTGACTGGGCTTTTTTTTATAAAAAAAAAAACTCAGCCACCACCCCTCAAACCTCCCTCCCTCCCTCTTGAAATGAAATCAAACAGCTTGATGTTTGCTTTATTGAGCGTAGTTGTAAGCTTAGCGAGCTTATGCATCACACATTGGATTTACAAGTGGAGGAACCCAAAATGCAATGGAAAGCTCCCACCAGGCTCCATGGGCTTCCCTCTTCTTGGAGAGACTATTCAATTCTTCGCTCCCTATAGGGCAAATAACATTTCTCCTTTTATCACGAAGAAAATGGAGAGGTAATTAAATATGCTATACAACTTCTCTCCCTTTTATCACGAAGAAAATGGGCAAGTTTCGAGTGGTGGATTTATTGAGTCAATCCATTAAATTAGGGTCTGGATCGTTGAGGTTTTCATTTGTTAACCCAGAGATCATTAATAAAATCTATTTTTCTGATTTTATCCACGTTTCTGACAAAGAGCTGATCTAGTTATGAAAAATTCTGCTGTGCAATAGCAGCTCCCTTTAGAACAGTACAAATACTAATTTATTGAACTCTATAGCTTCTTGATCTTAACAGTTATACGGTTTGTCTTCACAGATGGAGTTTAGCTTTGGTGCCAAAATTCTGCTTAGTTACAGCGAATCAAAGTCATCAAAGAACCTGAAGCAAGCTTATGCCGATTTCCAACATGGCTTAATTTCATTTCCCTTGAACATTCCTGGAACTGCTTTTTGGAAATGTTTACAGGTCTAGTCTGCACCATGTCAAACATCTATATTTAGTCTAACAATAATGATGATGATTCCGTAGACAATATTGCTTAATCATTTTAGAAAAAAGTCATTTAGGGACGCAGGAGAGCGGAAGAGATAATAAAAAGTATTTTGGAGGAAAGGCGCGCAGCCCCAAGGAAGAGGCAGGAGAAAGACTTCCTTGATCTTGTGATAGAGGAAATTAAGAAAAATGGGAGTTTGATGACCGAGGCAATTGCTTTGGATTTGCTATTTATACTTGTTTTTGCTGCCTTTGAAACTACTTCAATTGCTCTGACATTAGCTGTTAAAAATGTTTGTGAACATCCTAAAGTGCTGGAAGAATTGACTGTAAGTAATGGAACATTTTCACGCCCTGTTAATTGTGTTCATTATTTTTCTGTTAACTTGTACTCCAGACACATGTTTTTGCTATCAGAAAGAACACGAAGCGATTCTGAGGAACAGAAAAAATAATGAATCTGGAATCACTTGGCAAGAATACAAATCAATGACTTTCACACATACGGTAAGACCATCAATATTAGCAGATAACAAAGAGAACATCTCATCTTGCTTGATGCTTTTCTAGCTGGTGGCTTCAATTAATCGCATGTTTTTGTTGAAGGTTATCCATGAAACAGTAAGGCTAGCAAATATTGTCCCAGGAATTTTCAGGAAGGTGCTCAAAGATGTTGACATAAAAGGCATGTTCCTAGTTCCACGAACTAAATTCATGTTTTAGATTTTACTTATCTTTATTCCTAGCCTTGGACATTAACTAATAATTTCTCTCTCTCATTATATTCAGGATATACTATTCCAGCAGGTTGGATTGTTATGGTCTGTCCACCGGCTGTGCATATGAATCCGAAGCAATACGATGATCCTTTCACCTTCAATCCATGGCGATGGCAGGTAAGTTTTTCCATGAAAGTTTTATAAATCAGAAATTGTTCAGAATAGTTCCCAACTGTACAGAAATTACGAATTCAATTTCTTGTGACAACATGACTCTATGAATCCACTAATTACTAAATCCCATAAAAAATAAATTAAAATAAGAAAAGGGGTGTAAAGCGAGCCGTTTCCTGCTTGATTCTTTATTTGTTGTGCTGAACCTGCTTGTACTTTCTTGCTTCTTTGCCCCAGCACCTGGCACAAGCCCATGTCCAAAACATGGGCTTGCCAATTTGGGACATGCTAGCCCTTTTTCTTTATGTTATTTGTTCTCATTAAATGGATGATGAAAAGAAAATATTTAAGTATGTTAACCACCTCGTATGGGTACTCATGTCATGTCATCAATGGTATGTTATAGAATTATGAACTAATATAAGAAAGTTCAACGAATAAATCATACATGTATGTGTTTGTGAATTTGAATGTATTTGCCCATGAAACGATAGGGGCAAGAACTAAATGCAGGATCGCGAAAATTTATGGGTTTCGGAGGCGGTTCAAGACTTTGTGCTGGAGCCGAATTTTCTAAGTTGCAAATGGCCATTTTTCTTCACCATTTGGTCACAAAATACAGGTAAATAGTAAATAATAAAAAAAAGTGTTTCTAGTTGATTATATTCTTTATATATTAAAAGTTCTTTTTTTTTTTTACTTCCTTTTCATTTTAAATATATATATATTTTTCTAAATCAGCTAATTGACATGGTCAAATTATCTACTATATTTAGGTGGAGAGTGATCAAGGGAGGAGATATCATCAGAATTCCAGCTGTTATCTTTCCAAATGGTTTCCACATTCAAATATTGGAGAAGAATATCCAAAAGGATGCCACAACAACTGGATCAAGGGAAACAATGTAGACTTCTTCTGATTATCTGCCTGCATCAGGTCCGTCAGTTGGATTTGCCTAATTTCTACTGTGCTACTGTATTTGTTGCCCTCGTTAATTATCTAGATATCACGTTGATATCTATGAATTACCCATCGATGTATTGATATGTACTTAATTTGTGGATAACTCCAGAAATTCCACAATGAATTGTTAATCTCACCCTACAGTGAGTCGCTATTTTGCAGACCTTTTCATATGTGTTGGTTTGAAAGACAAGCTACCATTTATCATCACTATAACAGTTTAGAATATTCATAGATGGTGATATCCTCATAGCTACTAGTGAATTGCTATCCAACTTACTAACAACAATGACAAGTCAAGTTAGAAAAAAATTATTGATGTTTAAGTTAGTGTTCACTCTAAGAAAACTAGTTCTTTATCAAAACAAGAGCCCTGTTATCCTTGAGTTAGTAAATATAGAAAGGGTGAATTATGTGCGAAGAAAATGAGTGTAACAGGGTAAAAGACTTTTTTAGTTTGTGTATGCGTATGAACACAGGACTACCCTTCTTACATGTTAACTGGGTGTATTCTTGAACTTGCCTCTTAAAGAAGAAAATATTTTTTTAGAAGGTTGAGTCATCGATTGTTATGTCATGTTTGTCATTGATGAAGATGGTGATAATGTTTTCAAGAAAATTGAGTTGTCAGTTGATTTATGTGCAATGCTCATCATTGGTGGAGAATTTGGCCATTGATAGTGCCAGGAAATAACCATTGGATGTAGAAAAGTAACATAGAAAAATATTATGACATTTGAGTTAATTCATGTCTAAATAGGTGTATGATGAATGATTATGATAAGTAACATGTGTAGGAATGGAAGGAAACCCTTAGTTTCATATAAGTAAGGTTCGACCAAATTAGCCATTAAAGAGGGAAGATAAATTGACAAAACACGCATGAAATTATTATGGAAATATGTTTTGAATCTAATTATGTTGAGTTGACATTGAATTATGTATTAGAAAATTTAATTAGTTATTCAACGGAATAAAAGCTAATGATATTAGGTGGATTAGCATTGGCAAACCCTTGATTAGCCATACTAAAGGTAATGGCTAGTGATATCAATAAATAAGATAGAAAGATTTTATTTATCATCATAGAATAAAGAAAAAAGAACTTAGTTATATGTTAATTGATGTCAAATTGATAGTATTTTTTTAGGCCATCACATGCATGTCAGTAGTACATTTGTATTATCACTTTTGTTTATTTAGACTAGATATAATAAGTTCATTTTGGATTGTAATGTATTTTTTTAAGCATGTAAACATTAATACATCAATGCTTAATTTTTGTTGTAGATATATGAATTTATATGTCTCTTAATATTTATCTACTTTTTATTCATGTATGCTAGATTCTATATAAACTCTCATACTTCATAATTAATGCATTATATAATTAATTATGTCTTATTGGATGAGTTTAAATTACTAGAATACAGTTAATACGGATCACAATCCAAGATGACTGGATCAAGGAATCTTGTTTATGTATGGAAGTAAAATAAATTATTTCGATAACTTTGGATATTCTATTACATAAGAAATTCTGTTAGAATTTTAATAGAAATTGTAGTAGAGTACTTAGTAATTTTAAAAGATTATCATACATGTTACAAAGAATACATATATATATGAAAAATTCCTAGTAATCCTATATTTATGTGTCTTTTGTTCCGGAAAATGGGGTTGTTACACATTGGATTCACGTGCTAAATGTATTGACTATGGAAGAATGTTCATTATTTGGGAGAAAAAAGTGCAATTTATGCACTAATAGAGAAGAAAACAAAATGCATTGTCTACTAGTTGTTTGTGGCCTAAACAAATAGATTGGCTAGTCATTTAGGCTAGCCCACGTGTATATGATTTTTTTTTAAAATTTTCTTGTACTATCATTTGCCCCCAAGTCTTTTAAACAATCATGTTGGAAAGACTTAACCAGCAAAAATAAGGGGAAAGACAATACTTACAGTAAAAATGTTACCTTTTGTGACTTTGATTAATTTGTATGAATGAGAGTAATTTCTAATTTTTATTAATAGTTTTATAAGAGAAAGGAAAATTTGATGAATTTTACATGTTTTGTTTGGAGCAGAGAACATTATTACTTTTAAAAAAAAAAGATAATGCTTAGTGATAGTTTTAAAATATTGTGTAAGGAGTTGTTGTATGGAGATAGAGATTTTAATAGAAACCTTGCCATAGATATTTTTATTGGAGATGTTGGAGACATGTTTAAAGACATGGAGGATTTATTTGGAGACTGGAGATTTTAATGAAAACATAGAGATCTCACCATAGAGATTTTTTTTTGGAGACTTGGAGATACATTTGAGGACATAGAGGATTTGATAGACACATGGAGATCACATCTTAAAGATTTTCGTTGGATACTAGAAAAAAAAATTACTACTTTTATTTAAAGGTTCAAAATATAGTGGAGATAAAATTTTAAAAAATTATCTTATCTCAAGTTGTGCATTATAGAGATTTTTCCTTGTGTGTTCAGGCTGTCTCTCATTCTTCATAAATTATTGGAGGTGTCCTTTATAGATTAATCTTTCTATCTTATTTTTTAAGGCATGACATTAGATCGTGGTCATGATGAAAATGACAGGACATGTTACGGTTTCTTATGATCATGCCACTCTTCATAGGATGTGGTTATCACATGACATCCTTTCCTTGAATGGAAGTAAGTATCTTGACACATGTAGTAATAAAAGACGAGGTTAGGATTTCAAGAAATGTCAAATAATCATGAATGGATCTTTTGGTACTCCTCTTAGATGCCCTGGTAGAAGATTGATGATGCTGTGTAGATTTTACTCTGAAAACAAAAGTGTTTCTATCTTGTCACACTTGTTTTTTCTACTTGAATATGATTCTCCATTTCCTTTTCATACTAAGAAGAGTTATGTTAGGGAGAGTATTCAAGTGTTCTCATAGAAAATAACTTTAAACAACATTGATTAAGACTTCAGTGCAATGGATTCGAGTAAATCTTATAGGTTTAACATTTTCTCGTCAAATCTCTGGAGATATGCTCTAATACTTTTATTTTCTCATTAAGTGATAGATAAGAGCTCAATTGTGCTCTATTTAGTTGGAATACTAGTGTTGAAACAAGAGATAAGCTTAGCATAAAGATCATGAAGGCTAAAGATGGAGTCAGGCTCAAGGTTATGATACCATACCTGAGCAAATCCATGGAATATAGTAGGAGAAATTTTGCACATAGCATCACTCTTTTGTGTTACAAGCTCAAGGATCGTTCTAAAATTTTGCATATGCTTTCTAGAATTTATAAGGCCATTGTATCTATCCAAGTTAGTCTTTGCGGAGACATGGTCTTTTGAGAGATGAGTGAGTGAAACTCTATGATAAAAATTGGAGAATCTCCCATTTGATGTCTGATGAGAATGGTGTTCATTATTAGTAGTTATTGGTCTTGTCTCACATTTATATCTTTTTTTACGAGGAGTATATGAGCAAGATTTTGAAGAAGATTGATGGTGATAACCATACTTGTAGCTAAGGCTTGTTGAGGAGTGCTCTTCATAGCATCGAGGAAACCATATGACCAATCTAAAATTCCCATAAAAAGTCATTTAAGTTCAAAATTTTATTTTGTTAATTTTTCAGTTCTTGGGTTAAGAGAGGAGAGAGAATCTCACTGAAAATAATAAAAGAGAGAAATTTATCAATTCACCACATTTCAACAACCAAAATGAATGATTTATATTTGTTATAATTCTTTTTATTTTTATCAAATTAAGAACCCAGGAAAAAAATATGTTTTTTTCCTAATGGATTTTAAATAATTTCTTTTTGAACAAAAAAAACAAGTTTAATTATTGTATAATTAAATTAAAAACATCTGAAGAGCTCCTCCTAACATGGGATTAAATAGGTTAATATGCATCTTTATCTCAACTTCCTAACTTAATATTTGATTTAAATCAACATATTTGTTATCATTTATTGAAAGATATAATTCTTAATTTATTTTATTTAACACACATATAAACTTTTTAGTTTACAATTGAATTTTTTTTAATGGTAAATACAGTATTAACAACGCCTGCACTTTTTTGTGTTGAGAAAAAGAATTGCTTCATCTCATAGCAGAACACGAGTAATCGAACTAGTTATGGTGATATCATTAGCAACTCAATCATAAATGTTGCTAATTTTTTCGGTTTTATGTATAAGAATATATATTCCCATACCATCTTTTATGCATTATTTGTAAAGTTTTCTTTTATCGGTTGTTAAATAGTACCATGCAATTTTCCACCATCCAACAGCTCTTAAATTTGATTTTGTAAAACAATGGGTTGCCTTTTTTATGTTTTGCTCTGTTAACAAAAAAATCTTGACAAAAAAAAAAAAACCAGGTTTTTCCAATTCTGTTTCGTTCAAAATGGTAGAGAAAACTATGATTTGAATAATTATAAAAGTTAATAATCTTAAATTTTTAATCTAATAAGAAATAACATAAAAAATGTTTAAATAAGTTAATAAAACCAAATTATGAAACGTAACTAAAAAAATTTATAAAAACTTGCAAATAAAGAAAAATAGTATTTCTAGATCTAATTTGAGTATGATCTCAACTTCAAATAATACAAGCCTGCTGGCGATATAGAAAACTAAGTTTATAAAACTTACTGATAAAAGTTTTGCCTGGTCCAACAATTTAATTAAGAATTAAAATTATTTTATATAAAAAACCTAGTTTCTGCCATCCTAACTCTTTTTCTATACTTAGTTTTTCAATACACGAGCCCATCATGACTAGCTTCAAATTAGTCTTAATCTACTTTAAAAGAATTTTTTTTCAATCAAATTCAAAAGTTTTTTTTTAAAAAAAATTTCAAATGCGTTTTGTTCCAAAGTCTCACAAATTTAAAATCCCTACAAAATGGCATATGTTTTGTTACGAATAAACCATAGTTTTGAAACCCGATCCGGCTCGACGAGTTTCTGAATCTGGCCGACCCGGAGCTGGAACCAGACTGGATTAAAGAAAAAATAGAGGAAAGAAAAACCCGACTTGACTCAGTAGGTTGACCTGACAAGATCCGATCAAAAACCTAGTTATGATTTGTTAATTTTTTTATTATTAAAATAATATTATTTTAATTTTTTTAAAAATAATCTTATTAAAATCAGATAACTCAAATCTTAAACCAGGCTGGATTTGAAAACTATTCTATCAGCATAGAATTCGAACAAAATTTGTGTTGCAGGCCCACCCAAAAATTTAAATCTTCTTAAACTAAGGAAACAAAAGGTGAGGGCAATAATTGGATGTATTCCATGCTCCAAGCAAAAAGATAGACTTTGTGTGACAGTTGACTGTCATTGACTTCTATGAAAGGAAAAAATGCTGAAGGATGCCGATGCCGATGCCGATGCCGATGCCGTGCCGCCTGTTCTTAGAAAAACATGCACGCGTAGTGCAAATTATTTTATCCTGTGTAATTGTAAATGAATTCCTCATGCTGAAATTCATAAATATTTAATTAATGATGTAATTCAGTAGTCCTATATCCAATTAGATATGGTTTTAATTCTAAAATCATTAATAATTCTTTCATAAGAAAAAACTGAGGTTATTGACAATTTTTTTGGTGTCTAAATCACTTTATTGCTTTTTTTTTTTGCCAAATTACTTTTTTTTTTTAAGTTTTATTTTTTCTTGATATGTGTTTAATACTATGATAATTTTTGCAGTTATAATTTAAAAAAATATTAATTATAGTTTTTTTATAATTAAAATTTTTTAAAAAAGTTTTTAGAGGGATTCATGCTAAATTATTATATGTTAATTAACCAAATAATTTTAAAATTATAGTTGTCATAAATTGCAATTTCAACCACCTCTTACCACACAACCAAATAAGAACTTCATTTTTTTTTTTTAACATCTAACTCACTTTCTTTACCCTTTATATGATTTTGGAAATATCCCTATTCACAAATTCGAGATCAGTGTCTGTGATTTTGAAAACAATTCACAAGGCCCGTGCTAATTAACATTGAAAATAAGAAGGGCCTTAATTAATTCTCGTAAGTATTAGCAATATATATATATATATATATATATATATATATATATATATATATATATAATTAGGCTACAAGGCACAAGCTGTATTCTATCTGGAAGCATGTCGACAACTTGAGTGTTTTTCTTATTTTTCTTTAATATTTATAAATCCCTCTTAGCTTCGCGATTGTATATATCAAGACCTATTCCTTCTTGCAGAAGAACACATACTTAGAGACCAAGGAAATGAGTGATCCAAACAAGCAAGCATCCATCAAGGGCCATGGCTGCCCCTCCACATCCTTTGCTGGCCTTCCACCGCCACGGTGGCCAATCAAGAGGAAGATTATGGTGGAAGCACTCCAATTCTATTCATCAAGCTCCTCGTCATCGGAGAAAAAGGCTTAGGCTTTTTAATGATGGAAGAAAAGGGGTGTCTCTTGTGTTTTTTTTTTTTTTTCCTTTCTCATGTGATTACTCTTATATTGTATTATGTAGATATCTGACATGCTATATGGATTGTTTTGTAAATATTTCCTACTTGATTATGATCCACTTTGAATTTTTACTGCTATTTATTGATTGCTTTGCTTTCTACTGTTTGTGAGTTTGATTCTTTTCTTTGCGTTTCTCTGGGAAGCATTTTGATACCCCAAGATTTTAGTCTCTCAAATTTCTGCGACAGAATTTAGGGATGGGATTTGAAAGAAATTGGCAGTCTAACGATTAATCGGTGATTGAATAGCTTTTACCAACCAACATCTGTTACTTGATCATGAATGATAATGATCTCAATTAATTAGGAACAATCTCTAATGGGTTGAGTATGAATTGATAATATTTAAACATGTAATTATTAATCGAAATAGAAATATTTGATATATCGTGTTTCTCTATAGTAATGCACCTTCCTTTTTTATTTTCATCTTTGTTTTACTTTTTTTCTGGGCTTAATTTCAAGAGAAAAAGTTTTTGATTCAATTAGAAATTAAGATAAAGTTTAAAGTAAGAGAACAATAATGTAAAACACAGAAAAATTGCATGGTTTTAGAATTTTTATTTTGATCCAAAAATTTATTTATTTTATTTTTCAATTCTTAAGTTAGAGAGAGGAAACAGAAACTCACTACAAAACGATAAAGTTGCTGTTTGACTATTTATTTGTTATTGTAGGTAACTTGTTGCTTGCTAAATAAAAATGGGAGCAAAAAAACTCAATCTCAAATAACTTGGGTTTGGTAAGGACGTTAGACCTAAGTTATTTAGGTCTAGAAGGTGATGTCATACCCAAAAAACTTAAACAGGGATGTCAAATCCAAATTACTTGGATCTAGAAGGGGATGTTATACTCAAGGAACATGTGTCTTATTATTGTTGTTGTTAAATTTGAAAAAAAAAATATTATTACTATTGAAGAAAAACCATAGATTTGATTTGAATGATAAAATTAAAAAAAAACTGAGGATATTGACAATTTTTTTTTTTGTCTAAATCACATTATTTTTTTTTTCAAGTCTTTTTTTTATATGTGATTGATACTTTAGTAAATTTTGCGGTTATGATTTAAAAAAAAACTATAAATTATAGTTTTTTCATAACTAAAATTTTAAAAAAGAATTTTTAGTGGAATTCAAGCAAAATTATATATATATATATATATATATATATATATATATATGTTAATTAACCAAACAATTTTAAAATTTTATTAATAAGTTTTAGATGTGCAAAAAACTTTGGAAAAAAAAAGAAGCTCTAAGAGCAGTTTTCAATTTGCAAATTCTATTGTTGTTGTGTTGATTCGTTGATCATCTTCTTCAACTTGTATTAACACCTTCATGTCCTTCCTCGTTCCTATACATTACTCCATAGTGTCCCAAGATCCAGATTATTAAAAAAGTTAGCTTACATAATTTTATTTATTTTTATTTAAAGATCATCGAGATTTCTGCTTCCAAGAGACCATGATCCATGAATCTCTCCCCGAAGACATCAATCATTTTCTCAATTTATGGGCTTTTGGGGCAAGTTTTTTTTTTTGGTGTTTTTTAAATCGTAGATAGATTTATTACCGTTTATATAATGTTTATATGTATTTTGAGTTAAAATGGATTGAAACACAAGTTTTTTTTGGTAAAAAAAACTTAAATTCTAATTTTTCAACCACTAAAATAATTAAAATCTGAGCAAATTAAATGAAATATTATTTGATTTTTTAAAATAAATTTTGGGTTAGATGACATGTCCGTCTCGGTTACAAAAAATAATAATTAAGGACCCAATGATGCAGGTCTGCTAGGCTCTAACAAAATAGATTATGGAGGCGAACTTGACATTTGCTCTTTTTTTCTAATTTTTTTTTTTTTAAAAAAATTTATGATTCTTTTCTTATAGTTTTTTTCTCTAAATGTTTTTAATTTATATTTAATTTAGTACTCTTTCTCTTTTATATTTTATTTGAAGAGTCTATTTTAAATAATGATTATTTTTTTAGTTATACATTTAAATTTGAAGAGTTTTTTCTGATTCATCTATAATATTTTTTTGTATGGATGAAATTTATTATTTTAAATAAAATAAAAATTATTTTCAAATGATATTTATAATAGACGCCTTGCATGATTTCCCCCCTTTTATTTTATTCAATGAATTTCTAATAGTCCTCTCCCAGTGCAGTGCAAAGACAGGACTAGCACGACTGGTAGGTAGGCAATGCATTGAATGCACAATGATGCTCAATGTCAGGGAATTAGAGTGCCGCCAGCCGCCAGCCGCCATGAGGAAAGCCGTTGATGAAAGACACCGAATGAATTGATGGGTGAGGGTCCATCCACGCAGCCCCAATAATTAACAGAACAGCTTCCAAGCAACAGCTAAGGCCAGGTCGAGAAGAAGCATACACGAAAGATCACTATTACAATCCACATTTCTCCACATATTTTAGTGTTTTCTCTGTAATCTGTAATACTCGGGAAGCCAATTACTCGTTTAAAAATATATTTTAAAACGAAAACTTATTTAAAAAATAATCACAACTATTAAACCAAAAAAATACAATGTTCACATCCCTCTCTCTCTCTCTAAATTGTATTGATGAATATTCATTGGTTGTGATCAAAAGACTGAATTGTATAGATGATTATTCATTTTGATTACAATTTCTGTCAATAAATAAAACGAGAAGCTCTACCCAAGACTGTTCCTATTTCTAATAAAGCATTTTCCTTTCTTCCCAAGACTGTTCCTATTTTACTTTGCTCAAAGCAGATGCAATATATCTTGATTTGAGGATGTGCAGGAGCAATTCTAACCATGGCTGGATTTTATAATTAGTTAAATAAACTATAATTAAGTTATATTATGCCACTCGAATGTATAAAACAATGGGATCTTGAATTTTCCGGTATATTTAGGGTGCTTGAGAGTCTAAAAACGATTGTTTTTTAAAAGTATTTTTTCTCAAAAATATATCAAAATAATATTTATTTATTTATTTTGAAAATTTTATTTTTAACTTCAACACATCAAGAAAATTTTAAAAACATAAAAAAATATTAAAATTTTTAAAATACACTTTTAAATCACAAAAAGATGCTAGCTAATATATGATTCAATGTACATGCTTCATGTTTATAAAAAGTCTCTTTCCATCCATGATCCATGGCATACTAGTCAATCAAATTGAATCAATGGTTATCAAGTGGCCATTCATATACCGGTTAACGTAGGTTCCCGTGAACTTTTGATGTCTTTTTCATACAAGTGACCCTTAATGAAAATAAATAAATAAATAAATATAATTTTTTTCCCCTAAAATTACAACTACTCTTACAAGTTGGTTTCGATTATTAAAGACTATTTTTTAATAAATAAACAGTAATGAGGTTTAAGTTGCAATAAAAGTAGTGTTTGCAATAAATGAGGTATAAGTTGCATAATACAAGGCATTAAATAAAATAATTTTTGGTTGAAGGTGCTTGAAAATCTAAACTTTTTTTAAATAAACTAATCCTCTTTGTATTCAAATACAAATAATTTTAAGAGGTATTTTTGTTTCTTAACACCATTTTGAAATTTTTTTTTTTGGCTAAATAGCATATGTAGAAATTTTTTTTGATGAGATAACAGGTTTAATATATGTCACAATTAAAAAACACGATATTTTAATATGAAACTAATAGAAAACATAATATTTCAAATAAATTATTAAATAAACGAGCACGATTCACAATGAAAAGAGAGGAGAAAAAAAATGAGAAAGATTTAATTAAGAGACATACTGAAGCTTTGGTTACGGCATAATCCATATCATAAAACAAATATCGATAAGATAAATCCAAAAGCATTAAGAAACGTCACTAACAGTGATCAAAGCAGACCACACTCTTCATCTAAAGATAAGTGAGTAATTGCAATAAGAAAAAAAAAGAAAAAAATTCTCTTAAAAACATGTTGAAGCTTTAATTATGATAGCACTAGTACCATAAATAATATCTCAATAAAATAAATTTAATGATATAAAAAATACCACCAACAATGATCCGATTGCGTCACCTATGTTTGATAATCATACACCAAGTCACCGACAGGAACCTTTTCTTTTTGTCATTATCAATTATTTTCTTTTTCTAACTCTTTCAATACAATCCTTTTGCCGCTATATAAATTCACGGCTCTTATTCCAGTAGCATTGAATCAGAACCTTTTTTTTCTTGTATGAGAGAAGTAAAGAGAGCGAAGAAATGAGTGAACGCAGGACGCCAACATCTGCAGGCAAAGGTTATGGCATGCCCACCTCTTCTTCCTTTGCTAAACACCCGCTGCCACGGAGGCAGACCAAGAACAAGATCTTACTCTGGGTACTCCAATTCTTATCAGCGTCATCAAGCTCGGAAAAGTGAAGGCTTTTGAGATAATTGAAAGAATGGGAGACGTTAGTTTCTTTCAATTGATGGAAATTTCCCTCTGTTGCACTATGTAATAAAAATCCATGGGCTTCATGGGTTTTGTTTTTCAGAAAGGTAGGATGCCTTGTATTATGCAATTGTTTCGTCATCGAGTTTCGGCTTAGTCTCCCTTGCCTTGCTCTTGCTATTGCTACTGTCTCAGTTTTTCTCCTTGGTTGCTCTCCTCAATGTTGTTAAAAACACTTTTTTGACACGACACGAAATACATAATATAAACTCGAATTGTAAAATCACAAGAAAAATATTTTAACTAATTATATATTGACAATTTTAGTCAAACAATAAATAATAATATAACACAATTAAAATAAAAATGAAATAAACAATACAAGTATCCAAATACCTTGAAATATAATTCAAATAAAATTTTATTTATGGTTTAAATAACTTAAAAATACAAAAAAGAAAAAAAATAAGATTGAACAATGCCACCTCACCTTCAACTTTTTTTATGTTAGTAACAATCCTAGAAATAATGTCCAAATATCCCACCAAGCAAGACATATATTTCAAGTTCTCTCTGAGTCTTTGTTGTCTCTCTTTAAAGTTAACAAATGATTAGTCTAAAACACAATATTTCTCTTTATATAAGTATTCCTATCTCTTATTTTACTCTTTTGATTCATCACCATCTACCTCTATCTTCCCATGGTTTCGATCCTTCGATCATGCATTCCCAACCTAAAATACAGTATAAGGTTTTCCCATACCCAAGATCCTCTAATGCTGGTGTTAGTCTGCTAAGATTGAAAATTTGAGATTTGGGGCAACAGGGAAAGGGAAGACTGAGGAGTGGGGACTATGTAGAGGAGTGTTAGGGGACTCGGACAGGAAGGTAGTATATTTTTTTAACTTTTGCGAGTTAAAACTCGAAATCGATCAAACTCGGTCAAACTCGTAAAATCGATCCGATTTTAACCGAGTTTGACCGATTTTGATTTTTAACCCGATTTGACACGTTTTATACATGTTGACTCGTAAAATCATAAGATTTTAAGAGTCAACTCGCGATTTTAACAACATTGGCTCTCCTTATCCCTCTGTTGCACTATGTAATAAAATCCATGGGTTTTGTTTTTCAGAAAGGTAGGATGCCTTGTATTATGTAATTGTTTCGTCATCGAGTTTCGGCTTAGTCTCCCTTGCCTTTCTCCTTGGTTGCTCTCATTAGCTGTCCAAGGTATCTGATAATATGGCCTGAGTTGGGGGGGGGGGGGGGGGGTTCTTGTTTTTAAAAATAAAAAATATACAGGTTAATTGCTTTTAAAAATTTTGTTTCAATTTTACAAGTGTTTCATATTTACAAAATCTAGTTTAACTCAATATATTATCTTATTAATAACAGAGACTTAAATATTTAAAATATTTTATTTAATCAATATTACCTAAACATAGTTGGCATTAATAATTAGGAGTGGTAGTGGATATAGTGGGTCCCATCTAATTTAAACATGATTTATTCATTTTTTTTTAATTCCATTGAGTTAGATAAATATATGAGGCTGGGTTAAAATTTTTGTGAATATTATATATATTTGTGGGTTAAACATCAATTTTTTTTTTTAATTTTTTGATGATCTTAAAAAAATATCATGTTGGAATTGTTATAATTAAATTAGACCTTTAAAAATACATATATTAACGATAATATAAAAATTATTATAAATTTCATATAAAAACAAGCAAAACAAAGATCACAATTAAGTATTCTATCAAATAATTAAGGTGTAAAATAATATAAAAAAAGACTAGTAAAAAAATAATTAAGGTGTAAAAGTGATATAAAAAAAAACTAGTAAAAAAAAAAATTATAAAGTACTTTTGGGTTTGTAATTTGACTAGAAAAATAAAAAGTTCAATCAAAATTTTTAAAATTTTCATTTTTTTTTGTTATTAAATAAAAAAAATATTGAAATTATAAAATGTTCTTTAAAAAAACACAATTATACTTTTTTGTAAAAATAATAAATAGAAAGAAGGGCAAGAGAATGAGAGCCAGATATTAGCGTGGAGGGAAAAAAAAATTACAGTTTAGTTCCATAATTTTTGTGTGCGCGAAATATATTACATCCTATATTTAGTACGTTAAAAAAATAAAATAAAAATTATCTAATTATTTATAGATTTGTCATTATTTTTCAAAATTTGATAGATATTTTTTTTTCAATTTCATCCTTCATTCTTTTTGAATTATCTAATTATTTAATTTTATTTAATTTTTATATCAAATTTAATCCTTATTATTCTGAATACTTTTTTTTTCTAATTGATTTTTTTATTTTTTTTTCTCCAATATTTGATTTTAAATTAATTATATGTCAAATTTAATTTTTTATTATTTTCATTGCTATTTAATTTATTTTGGATTTTTATTAAAACTGATTACTTAGCATTTTGTTAATCTAGAATTTTGCCACGTTATTTTTTAAGGTTTGTCTTTTATAGGGTTGATCTAGAGCTCATAGCCAAGGTCTCGAGTTTTGAATGTTAACACGAATTGACTCTAATTTTTTTAAGGTATTTTTTCAAAAAAAAAAACTATTTTTTTTTCAATTTTTTCCTACAACATTTGATTTATTAGGATTTAGCCTTTGTATTTTTTTTTTATTTTTCTTTCTATAAAGTTATCTTAATCTGTATCAAGGATCGTAAGGTTAACGTGTTAACTTGAGTTAACTTATACTTTTTTTTCATTGCTTTTTTCAATGAATTGTTTTTCAATTTTGTGTTTTAACTATGAGTTGCATAATAATTAAACTTTATAATTTTATTCAGTTTGTTTTAGACAAGCTTCATAGTTGTTTGTTATGTTGCTAATATTTTTTAATTTATTTATTATTACTGCATTTTATTATTCATATTATTTAAAATATTGGTACTAAAGATACATCTTTAAAATTATTTGAAAAAAGAAGGTTTGATACGCGAACGATAAAGTAATTTCTCTGTACTATCGGACCAAATCAAAACTTAACAAATGTTATAGAAAGGTGTCATGATTTACAAAGGAATTAATGGTCTGAAATTTTACTTAAAAATTAAATAAACAGGTACCAAGAATCTGGTCATCATCCTCCTTCGCCATGATGAATATTGATGTCACTAATTTGGACATTCTTGGCCAAGTTGCCACTGAACCCGTCGGTTCTTGTTGATAAAGTTTAGGCACCAACGTGGTCCTTTCTTTGTCAATATATGCATTCAGCCATAATTTTATGTCCGTATAAGCCATCCAGCTCAGGCCAAGGCTATGGCGTCTCCTCCTCTTCCAGCTTTGCTAACCTCCCGCCGCCAAGGGGCAACCGAGAACAATCTAGTCAAAGGATTGTGATGAGTAATTTACTATCAATCATAAAAGAATCAGGAAAGAAGAGAAGAAGAGACAAAAGTAGGAAGGATTTTATTTATTATTCTCTGCATAATCACTTGGAAGTAAAATTAATAGGTTAATTCAACAACTTTGAATGTTATATTACAGAGTCTGAATTTAATAGAAATTGTAGTAAAACACTTAGTAATTTTAAAAGATTATCGTATATATTAAAAGGAATATATATCAACGAATCGTGTTTGTGTGTTGAAGTAAAATAGGTTAATTCGATAACTTTGAAATATATATATAGGTTAATTCAACAACTTTGAATGTTATATTACAGAGTCTGAATTTAATAGAAATTGTAGTAAAACACTTAGTAATTTTAAAAGATTATCGTATATATTAAAATTAATATATATCAACGAATCGTGTTTGTGTGTTGAAGTAAAATAGGTTAATTCGATAACTTTGGAATATATATATATATTCCAAAGTTATCGAATTAACCTATTTTACTTCAACACACAAACACGATTTTTTGATCCAGTCAATTTTGGATCGTCACCCACATTATAATTTCAACTCATCCAGTAAGACATAATTAATTATATAATGCATTAATTATAAAGTATGAGAGTTTATATAAAATCCAGCATACATGAATAAAAAGCAAATAAATATTAAGAGACATATAAATTCATATATCTACAACAAAAATTAAGCATTGATGTATTAATGTTTACATCTTAAAAAAATACATTACAATCCAAAATGAACTTGTTATACCTAGTCTATATAAACAAAAGTGATAAGACAAATCTATTGTAGTAGAGTACTTGGTAATTTTAAAAAATATCGTTCATGTTAAAAGGAATACATATATAAAAAAATTCACAGTAATCCTGTATTTATGTATGTTTTTTGTTTCAGAAATTAGGGTTGTTAAATGTAACATTCATGTGCTAAATCTATTGACTAGGGAAGAATGTTCATTATTTGGGAGAAAAAAGTGAAATATATGCGCTACTAGAGAAGAGAAACAAAATGTGTTGTCTCCTAATTATTTGGGGTCTAAACAGATAGAGTAGCTAGTCGTTTAGGCTAGTTCGTATGGATATAATTTTTTTAAAAAATTTCTTGTATCATCATATGCCTAGTGGCGGAGGGAGGGGGAGGCTAGCAGGGGCCCCGGCCCCTGCAAAGAAATACCCCTCCCTTATAAATATTTGTAATTTTAATAAAAATAAGTGAAATGTATTTTTAGCCCCTGATATATAACTTGGCCCCCCCTAATTTTTTTGTCTTGTTCCGCCCCTACATATGCCACTCAAGTCTCTTAAACAATCATGTTTGGAAGACTTACCCAGCAAAAGTAAGGGGAAAGACAATACTTCTAGTAAAAATGTTACCTTTTATGACTTTGGTTAATGTGTATGAATGAGAGGTTCTTTGTAATTTTTATTAATAGTTCTACAAGAGAGAGGAAAGTTTGATCAGTTTTACATGTTTTGTTTGGAGCATAGAACATTATTGTTTTTTTTTTTTTAAAAAAAAAAAGATAATGCTAAGTGATAGTTTAAAAGTATTCTGCAAAGAAGTGTTATATGGAGATAGAGATTTAAGTAGAAACCTTGCCATGGATATTTTTATTAGAGATGTTGGAGACACATTTGAAGACATGGAGGATTTGTTTGGAGACATGAAGATTTTAATGGAAATATAGAGATCTCGCCATAAAGATTTTTTGTTGGAGACTTGGAGATATATTTGGGGACATAGAGGATTTGATAGAGACATGGAGATTTCATCTTAGATTTTTGTTGAAGACTTGAAAAAAAATTACTACTTTTATTCAAAGTTTCAAAAGATAGTTGAGATACAATTTTAAAAAATTATATAATCTCGGGTTGTACATTATGGAGATTTTTCCTTGTGTGTTAAGGCTGTCTCTCATTCTTCATAAATTATTGGAGGTATCCTCTATAAATTAATCTTTCTATCTTATTTTTTTAAGGCATGACATTAGATCGTGATCATTATAAAAGTGATAGAACTTGTTAGGGTTTCTTGTGATCGTGTCACTCTTTATAGGATGTGGTTATCACATCTTTTCCTTGAATGGAAGTAAGCACCTTAACACATGTAGTGGTAAGAAACGAGGTTAGGATTTCAAGAAATGTTAAAAAATCATGAATGGATTCTTTGGTACTTCTCTTAGATGCCCTAGTAGAAGATTAATGATGTTGCGAAGATTCTACTCTTAAAACAAAAGTGTTTCTATATCTGGTCACACTTGCCTTTTTCTACTTGAATATGATTCTCCATTTCCTTTTCATATTAAGAAAAGTTATGTTAGGGAGAGCATACAAGTGTTCTCATAAAAAATGGTTATAAACACCATTGATTAAGACTTTAAAGGCGGTGAATTTGAGTAAATCTTCTAGGTTTAACATTTTCTCGTCAAATTTTTAGAGATATGCTCTAGTACTTTTATTTTCTCATTGAGTGATAAAGAAAGCTCAATTATGCTTTTTTTAGCCAGAATACTACTGTTGAAATAAGAGATAAGCTTAGCATAAAGATCATAAAGGCCAAAGACTAAGTTAGGCTCAAGGTTATGATACCATACTTGAGCAAATCCATGGAATATAGTAGGGGAAATTTTGCATATAATATCACTCTTTCGTGTTACAAGCTCAAGGATAATTCTAAAATTTTGCTTATGCTTTCTAGAATTTATAAGGCTATCATATTTATTCAAGTTAGTTTTTGTGAAGACATAGTCTTTTTGAAAGATGAGTGAGTGAAACTCTATGATAAAAAGTGGAGAATCTCCCACCTGGTGCTTGATGAGAATGGTGTTCATTATTAGTAGTTATGGGTCTTGTCTCACATCTATATATTTTTTCTTATAGGGAGTATATGAGCAAAACTTTAAAGAAGATTGATGGTGATAACCACATTTGTGGCTAAGGCCCGTTGAGGAGAGCTCTTTATAGCATCGAGGAAACTATATGGCCAATCTATAATTCACACAAAAAGTCATTTTAGTTCAAAAATTCATTTTGTTGATTTTTCAGTTCTTGAATTAAGAGAGAAGAGAGAATCTCACTAAAAAAATGGTGAATGAGAGAGAAAGTTATTAATTAAATTAACAATGGGTTGCCTTTTTTATGTTTTACTCTGTTAACAAAAAGATCTTAGACAAAAACAATATTAGGTTTTTCTATCTGTTATGTTCAAAATGGTAGAAATAACATAAAAAAAAATGTTTAAATAAGAGCTAAAACCAATCTAGTTAATAAAACTTAGACTAAATTAAATTATGAAACCCAACTAAAAAAGAAATTAAAAAAACTTGAAAATAAAAAAAAATAAAAAAATATATCTTTTAGATCTAGTTGAGTGTTAACTCGACTTCAAATGACAGAAGCCTGCTGGCCATATAGAAAACTAGGTTTATATAATGTTCTGATAAATTTTTTATCTAGTCCAACAATAAATTTTAAAATTAAAATTATTTTATATAAAAAAAAACTCGTTTCACCCATCCAAATTTTTTTTTTCTAGACTTAGTTTTTAAATACACAAACCCATCATGACTAGCTTCAAATTAGCTTATATAACTGAAATCTTAATCTACTTGAAGAGAAAAAAATTTTAATCAATTAAAAAAGTTTTTAAAGAAATTTCAAATGCGTTTTGTTCCAAAGTCTCACAAATTTAAAATCCCAACAAAATGGCATCTTTTTTGTTATTTATAAACATAGAATTTGAACAAAATTTGTGTTGCAGGCCCACCCTAAAATTTAAATCTTCTGAAACTAAGGAAACTAAAGGTGAGGGCAATAATTGGACGAATTCCATGCTCCAAGCGAAAAGATAGACTTTGTGTGACAGTTGACTATCATTGACTTCTATGAAAGGAAAAAATGCTGAAGGATGCCGACGCCGATGCCGTGCCGCCTTGTTCTTAGAAAAACATGCATGAGTAGTGGAAATTATTTTATTCTGTATAATTGTAAATGAATTCCTCATGCTGCAATTCATAAATATTTAATTAATGATGTAATTCAGTAGTTCTATATCCAATTACATATGGTTTTAATTCTAAAATCATTAATATTTATTTAAAAGCTTTTTAGTGGGATTCATGCAAAACTATTATATGTTAATTAACCAAATAATTTTAAAATTATTATATGTCATAATTGCAATTTCATCCACCCCTTACCACAACCAAATAAGTACTTCATTATTTTATTTTATTTTTACATCCAACTCACTTTCTTTACCCTTTATGATTTTGGAAATATCCCTATTCATAAATTCGAGATCAGTGTCTGTGATTTTGGAAAGAATTTACAAGGCCCGTGCTAATTAACATTAAAAATAAGAAGGGTCTTAATTAATTCTCGTAAGTATTAGCAATATATATATAGAGAGAGGTAATTAATTAGGCTACAAGGCACAAGCTGTATTCTATCTGGAAGCATGACGACAACTTGCATGTTTTTCTTAAACAGAACTTCTCCCCAGTTTACAGAGCCAACCATTTCTTTAATGTTTATAAATCCCTCTTAACTTCGCAATTGTATATATCAAGACCTATTCCTTCTTGCAGAAGAACACATACTTAGAGACCAAGGAAATGAGTGATCCAAACAAGCAAGCATCCAACAAGGGCCATGGCTGCCCCTCCACATCCTTTGCTGGCCTTCCACCGCCACGGTGGCCAATCAAGAGGAAGATTATAGTGGAAGCACTCCAATTCTATTCACCAAGCTCCTCGTCATCGGAGAAAAAGGCGCAGGCTTCTTAATGATGGGAAGAAAAGGGGTGTCTTTTGTGTTTTTTTTTTTTTTTTCCTTTCTCATGTGATTACTCTTAATATTGTACTATGTATATATCTGATATGCTATATGGATTGTTTTGCAAATATTTCCTACTTGATTATGATCCACTTTGAATTTTTACTGCTATTTATTGATTGCTTTGCTTTCTACTGTTTGTGTTTGTGAGTTGACTCTTTTCTTTACGTTTCTCTGGGAAGCATTTTGATACCCCAAGATTTTAGTCTCTCAAATTTGTGCTTCAGAATTTGGGGATGGGATTTGAAAGAAATTGGCAGTCTAACGATTAATCGGTGATTGAATAGCTTTTACCAACCAACATCTGTTACTTGATCATGAATGATAATGATCTCAATTAATTAGGAACAATCTCTAATGGGTTGAGTATGAATCGATAATATTTAAACATGTAATTATTAATCGAAATAGAAATATTTGATATATCGTGTTTCTCTATAGTAATGCACCTTCCTTTTTTTATTTTCATCTTTTTTTTACTCTTTTTTTGGACTTAATTTCAATAGATAAAGTTTTCAATTCAATTAAAAAATTAAGATAAAGTTCAAAGTAAAAGAACAATAATGTAAAACACAGAAAAATTGCATGGTTTTAGAATTTTTATTTAGATCCAAAATTTATTTTGTTTATATTTTAATTTTTAAGTTAGAAAGAAAAAACATAAACTCCCTAAAAACCGATAAAGTTGTTGTTTGGCCTATTTGTTATTGTAGGTGACTTGTTGCTTGCTAAATAAAAATGGGAGTGAAAAAACTCAAACCCAAATAACTTGGGTTTGGTAAGGACATTAGATCCAAGTTATTTAGGTTTAAAAATGATATCTTACCAAAAAAAGTTAGATTTAGCTCGACTACAACTCAAAAACTTGGTGTGGTACAACCAAACACCAAGAGTAAGAGTCTGGTAGGGTGTCAAATCCAAATTACTTGAATTTGAAAAAAAGATGTCATATTCAAGGAATGTGTCTTATTATTGTTGTTGTTAAATTTTTTTAAAAAAAAATTATTATTATTAAAGAAAAACTATAGATTTGATTTGAAGGATAAATTTAAAAACTATAAGAACTTGGATTAGACATGTTTTAATATAATTATTATTATTATTAAATTTTTTTAAAAATATTATTATTATTATTGAAAAAAAATCGGCTTGATTTAAAGGGATATTAGATTCATATTTTGTGAACTTGCACCGAAGCCAATCTTTAAAAAGCATACAACTGCTTGGTACAAAAGCTTTGTCTTTGCGAAGGTCCTGTTCGATCCTCAAGAACCAGCCTATATAGTTATGATAAATGTAGTGGCTGCGGTAGTGATTATTGGTTCACGAGGGAAAGACATGCAGCGGACTTATTTTATTGGCATAGACGCATTATCTAGAAGGCCTCTAGCATTTTTAGCCTTCTCAGTTCAAGTCCAATCCAAAGCCACTGCTGAAAGAACAGATTACCCATGATGAAAAAAATTGATGAAATATGAGGAGATGCTACAAATGTATCATAAACGAATTCATTAAGAGAAATGTTGCTAAAAATAAAAAATAATAATAAAAAAGATCCCACTAGCATATAACTTAGTACCAGTTTTTATGTCAAAGGTCATTTTGAGTAAAAATTTACACACAAAATGCCGTTTCACTAATTTTAATGAACTTGTAAAGGTACATGGCTTTGCCAACTAATTCCTCCCTGTGGATCGAGCTTCGCAGTTCACTCCAAAGCAAGCAAACAACGTGCAGGAGGTATTATTTGGTTCAGGTAAACAATTTCAGGCGTGTTGTTATCGGCTGCCGACATATAGGGCAAGTTGAAAGGCTTGCTCCACAATCCCTGCAAGTCTTCATTGCAGAAAAAAGGAGAAACATAAACACACACACACGCACACAGGAGTCTGAAGCTAATGTTGTGTAATTGTCAGGGGAAATGCACTAACCAGATGACCGCATCCAAAAGCCATGTCTTTTGGGTTAGTCAAGCAAATAGGGCAGACCTTGAACAACATAACTTGCATGTTAAAACAAAATCCTGATACAAATAGGAATCCAAAGGAGGAGAAATCGAGGGGGGAAATACCGGTTCGACTGAAGTAGATGGTTGAACTGTGTCAAAGTTTGTAATGTGTGGAATTGATTTCACAGCATTATCATGATCAATCACTTCACGAGGAGGCAGGAGTGGCCTTGTGCGTGGACCACCAACTAAATCATGACTGCACGAGTAAAACTGTTTGAAGACTTGAACTCCCTGGTTTGATATCAGACATTAACTAGAAAATGAACCTGCTGTCTTACTCTGTATGCTGAAGTCTTTGAGTGGCTCTGTACTGAAGTGGAATTTCCATGAGGGCAGCAAGTGCAAAGGCTGTTTCCTTCTTTGATGCTTCGGTGTTGTCTAACATTATTTTAGTGAAGTTCACAAACTGCATGAGGATAAAAGAAAAGGTATCAGAACAAGTGTTTAACTCAGCTGGTCCGAATTCTTTGTTGGCATTATACCAGTGATATAACTGAAATAAAAATCTCATTTCAGTCACATGAACAAGAGTGTTTGGGTTTGAGGGCTTGAAACAAAAACAGGTTTCAAGAGAAAAGCAAGTTTGGAATTCAAAGTAGGTGTCATGTATCTTTTTTAAACCATGGTTTTGAAATTCCATGACACTTGTTTTGAAAACTCAATCTTAAAGATACCCTGAGATTAGTTTGTGAAAAGATGAGGTTTCAAATCTTAATCTCTTCTGACTTTGTGCCATCCAAAGCTGCACGCGCACACATCAAATATACCTGAAAGTTGTCAAATTCACGCTGAGGAATGTTATCATCGAATTGTTGCATTGCATCCCATGGTCCATCCCCAACTCCAACAAAAATAATTGAGAGAGGATGCTTGCTGTTTATAAAATTAACAAGCGTCAATACAGTGATAGAAAACACAACATTAAAAAATATTACATACACCATTAATTTACCTAGCAGCAACTATGGAGTTTACTGTTGCTTGTTCTTGAGGACTCAACTGTCCAGGAGGAGTATCAGGAGCCCTGGTAACCTAAACAATGAAAGAAAACATAAAACAGCAGCAGCAGCAATTAACAAGAAAACATAGTCAAAATGTGTTCACATTTTATGATAGCTGGTGAGAAAGGGATGGATATAAAGAAAGAGTTAAGAACCTGTCCATCTGCAATGATAACAAGAACATGATACTGACCGCTTCTCTCCACAATGTCAATTGCCGCATCAATAATTGCAGCAAATGAAGTTGGGCCTGCAGAAGTAGGTCAAAATTACTATTATCAGTCCTTGCCTTTTGAGAATTTAACACATGAAATGAATATGGAATTATTCATCTTTTATTATTCATTCACAAGAATTTATCTCCCCTTAGCAGCTTAGTGAGGAATTAAAAAAAATATTAGAAAAGGAATGGATATCATGTTCAAAAGGACAGAAAAAAGATGAAAATTGTGCTTTGAAATAAGCAAGAAGGAAAGAGGGCTGTGTTGAACCTGACAACTTTAAGTGTGGAACAATCTCTCTGTATCGTGCAAGAGCTTCCTCAAGACCATTACAAGGTCGATTATCAGGATAAAAGCTGAATACATACTTATCATGTGTTGATGCTACCAAAAGAAAACAAGAAAGAAATCAATAACCAATCCAAGAAAACTGTAGTACATCGGTGTACAGGAAGTGAAGCCATAAGGAGAGAGACTAACCATCACCAAATCCAAAACAAGGTATCAAATTATCTTCATCAAAAGGAGACAGAGTACGGCCAATAATAGAGATTGCTTGTTCATAGGGATTCAGTGTGCTACCAATTGCATGGAGGCTTTTCCGATGAAATGAACGCGTGCCTAAAATCATCGGGGAAAAGAAAGTTTTCTCCCACTAATCAGAATAAATAAAAATGGATGTTCAATAGTTTTCAATGGAAAGGAAGAATCACCTGTCCACTCATTACTCTTGGTAAAATCAATACCAAGTATTAAATTAGATGATTCAAGACCAGCCTTTCTCAGGGCAGAAATAACCTGAGAATACACCAAAGTCGTTTTAATTAAGTTTGTTTCACCAAGAGAGGTAATAATTAAGCAGAATGGTATGCTACTCAGAATCTACTTTTTTTCTTGAGATTTATTCTCGTAACCATGTGCAATTCTTGACGATGTTTTTCTTGTGATGACTGTTAACCTCTGAGAATTTCCCCATGAATTGTGACATATTTCAGTATCTGTTATCCTTAATTTTTAACTGATTTGTTATTTATATAATTTTTCAAGAAGTTTTTCCAATCATATTATGCTTATGATCATTGAGGTTTGTTATAACTTTCTAGCATGAACTTCATAAATCAAGCAATATGAATTGATCTGATACTTCTGCTATACAGATTTGCAATCCGGTGCCAAGAACCTCCATCATCCTAAATCCTCTGTTGCCTTTCCCTGCCTTATCAGAATCTTGGATCATCACCATCCTTCTGTTAAGTAGGAAGGACGGAGAGGAGCGAGGACAGAGAGGAAAAAGGAGGGATATTAACCCATCCATCTAGTTGTTTGGCTTAAGAGGGAGGGAGAGGACAGAAGCCAATCTGCTGACATTGGACAGGTAGCAAATTACAAATCAAGAAGGATAGAGGGGTCCTTCCTTTGATTCTCTATCCAACCAGTTATATTTTGATTACTAACTATCACGCATTATCAACAATGCGGTCATGTTTTGCTGTCTATTATATAATCTTCGGACACTCCTTGCCATCAAACAGTCATGCACCTTTTCATTCTCTTGGAAGATTAAGGAAAAGAGAAACATTATGTTGATAAAGAATTAAGTACTACTACACAGTAGCACATATCATCTTCTACAATTCAATAAAGGAACCATAAATGATACCTGATCCAATGAGTTGAAATTGTCAGCTATGTAAGTCGGATGCTGCCCGCGTTGATAGTTACGATCCATTGAGCTTTCTGCATAAGAAGTGGGTTGTTTCTGAAAATCATAACGATGATCAGCAAAAGTGGATGCCCCATTCCCCATACCTGACAACTTCTTTACCTTTATTTTAATTTTTTTTATAAAATAACTTGCAGACAGGTTAATTCTAGATATTCCACAGAGACTTCGGTGTTCTGAAGCTGCAACAATGAATCCTTTCAACAGAACAGAGAAAATTTATGACAATAGCATACTCCTGTTGGTTTTGCATCAACTTTGGTTAATACAACATAATTTATTTTATGTACCACCATTTTGACAACCCAATGGTGGGAGGGTGACCACATTCTAAAGTCAAAATAAAATGTTTACCAAATTAACATTAAGTCAATATCTGATCTCACTAAACCAATTATTACCAAAAAAAAAAAAAAAAACCAGATTCAAGCCAGATTAGCCAAGAGCACAAAGCTTCCGCTCTATCTGGCTCTACAAAAAAACCTATCTGATAATTTCAACTCTGGGGAACCATTCAAAGTAAGAAAACTGCCCAGAAAAAAATAAAATAAAAAAAGCCCTTAAATGTAATAAAATATTCGTTGCCAATCCGAAATTTGATTGTTGGAAACAGTATTGTACTATAATTATCCAATCTACTTCCCTGTACTTGCTTCTAAGTAAATTTGGTTGCTAGAAAACTTCAGAAATGGATATGAAGTTGAATTAACCAGTGCGAGTTCTCTTTTTCTGTAAGCTTCTAGCAACCTTAAAGAGCACCAGACACATAATCCCATCATAATCAAAGCTCACTTTTTCTTAATTTTAAACCCAGATTTTCCCATTAAAACTCACCAAAAATCTCTATCTCCACATTGCCTAACCAAAAAAGGAAAAACTTTTCATGTATCAACTAGTCAAGGATATCAAACAATCATACAGATTAAGCTAAAACTCAAACAGCTCGCTGCTTCTCAATCATCCACAAAGACCCCACCTAACAAAAATAAATAAATCAAAACACTAAATCACCAAAATCCATCAACAAAAACACATCAAAATCAAAAAAAAAAAAAAAATAGAACCATGATAACACCCACAAAGAAAGATGAAGACTTTTAGAAAGAGAGAATCACCAGTTGTCCACGGAGAGTAAGAAAGAGAGACAGAGATAGGAAAAGCTGAGATTCAATGAGAGAGAATTATATGTAGTTTCAAAGAATTCTGGTTTTGCTTTTACCGATCTTTTAAAAAGCTCAAGACCAAAGAAGAAACCATGACACGAAGTATTTCTGTTCAGTTAAAGTCACTTTTATCTTGTCTGACCATCTTGCTTCCTAGCTGGCTTTCCCTCTTGCGTGCAAAACACCTTCCACGTTCAACATCCACGTCTTAAACTTAACTGGTGTATTCACATAAAATTTGAAACTTAAGAGAATATTCATGAGTTATTTATTACATACTTATGAGACTGATTTGAAATTTAATTTAGTTTAAGATTAATTCGTGAATTAAGCAGTTTAATTTGTGGACAGAAGAATCATCTCAAAACTATGCAAGCACATGAAATGTTTTTTTTAAAAAAAAAACCATAATCCTTAATTAATTATACTCGAGGGAGGGAGAAGTATGCAAACAGGTATCAACATAATTAACGTCATCCAGAATCAACAATTATTATTTTACTTTAAATTGTCCCCAACGTAGAAAAAGAATATAACAACTCGATTGAAAACTTTTGAAATGGAAAAAGGAAGCAATATAATAATACAAGCAGCCGAACGGCCAGTAGAAGATTCTTTTTTTTAATGAACACTGAAAAGTATGGTAGAAGTATTGTATACCATGCCACTGTAGACCCTTACATATTGAACTGCGAGGATGCTCTACTTTTTGTTTTCCTCCCTGAACTTTTTTCTTTGTAATTTGATTTTTAGGGTGGTCAAATTAATGCCCAATTACTTCTAATTTGTTAAGAAAAAATAAGATTCAAAGATAAGGAACCAAAGTAAGAAAAATGAGAAAATAGGTGTTGATTCTAAAATTGATATGCAAAGTTCATTTTGATCCTTTTACTTTCTAAATGGTTTATTGGTGGTCCCTTTAGGTTTTACAAAAACATTTTGATCCAAAATTATTTTTTTTATTATTTTTAACTCGTTAAAAGAGAGGACAGAAAAATTCACCATGTTATTAATGTAAAATACAAAATTTTTATTGACACATTATAAAAAAAAATCTTATTTTAGTGTTAACGAATTTTGTTTATTAAAAAGAATTTTACTTAGATTTTTTTTACCTTTCCATTAACTAAGATGATAAATTTGAGCATGAGAAATTTTTTGAATTTAAATTTATATTTTGGGTTTTGTCTGATTTTTAGATTATTTCAATTTATTAATGAGTTTATTTAAATTTTTAGGGTACAAATTGAAAAATAATTTCTCTGTTATGAGGTACCCTTGCACCGAATTTTCAACAACCCTCCGGTCATTGATTTCTAGGTGTACAGGCCATATGTCATCCATGTTACGCACCGTCCACCTTTAATATGTTTTTTTTATTTATTTAAAAAAGGCCTAGCCCATATGGAATGATTTGACGTCTACCTCTAATTTTTTTTTAATGTCTCCTTTTGCTATATAACCTTTTTTTTTTAAAGGCCTTTTTTTTTTTAATTAAAAAAATTAGACCTTTAGTCTCATGCCTACCCCTTTTTTTTTCTTAAAAAAAAAATTCTAAAACATTTCTAAAGAAATTAGGCCTTTATTTCAATATTACTATCTTAATTTTTTAAATAAATATTTTTCAATATATATTAGATTTTTTTATTTATAATCATTGATTTCTTTTGAAAAATATATTAGCAATGTATGAATTTTTTAAAACATTTTGAAAAAATAAGGTCAAATACTAGGTAAAAACAAATAATATGAGTCATGAGTTTAAAAAGTTAACTAAAGTTGACTTGAGTTTTTTTCAGTTTTTTTTTTGTTTGAATATTTTTTAAAAATTTCATCATTTTAATATTGATTTGATTAAAGATTGAATTTAATAACATATTTTCTATAAGTTTATCACAATCTCACGCCCTAGTTTATAGATTTGTCAAAATTAATTCAAGTTGACCCAAATCAATTTAATATGTTGTCAATATTAAAAAAAAAATATCGTTTGGAATTTTTTTTTAAAATCAAACTATATTTTTATGCATTGTCCAAGTTATCTTTGAGTCTGTCAAGTTGATTGAGTCAACTTCCACGTGGTTTGATTTTTTTTCTACTAAAAAATATATTAGCAAATGCTTAAACATATATTTTTTGTTTTTTTTTTTAAATTGATCTAACATAAAACATGAGTGTGGACTAATGATTTAGAAACAACTAATTTTTGTTCCTTAACTAGATTTGTTTATCGATTGATATGGTTTGAACTTAAGGTAGTGTTTGATATTTATATAGTGATTATTTTTTAAAGTATTTTTTATTCGAAAATGTATTAAAATTTATTTATTTTTATTTTTATTTTTTAAAATTTATTTTTGGAATAAGCATATCAAAACAATTCAAAAAACGTTTTAAAAAAAAAAAAATTCAAATTTTTGTTGGTTCCCAAATTCCCAAATGCTGCCTAAACCTTGAATGCATGTAACCGTACTAGTATGGGCTGTTTGGTGAGCTGGGTTTACTTTGTTGGGCTTTAAAATGTCTTTGTTTGTCGAAACTCAGGCCCTGTGCCAATATGGTTCATTGGACTTGGGATTGGCCCAGCTTGAAAGAAGGACAATTATTATTGTTCCTTGTGTTTCCTCGCATGCTTCTCACTCCCATTTGTTGGACAACTAATTCTTGGATTTGCTTTGAATCTTTGGTCATGAAGCAACAAACCTCGCAATTCCTTCACGAACGTATATGTATATTAAATGATAAAATGATAAATATTATTTATATATGTGTATTTTATGTTAATATTAAGATATCCATATATCATATTGTATTAAAAAAAATTAAATTTTCTACAAATATATTTAAATAATATAATTATATATTTTAAGCTGGGTTTTTTACGAGTTTTAGGTTGAGTTTAATAATATAATTATAATATAATAAGATGGTGTATTTGCAAAAACAATTTTCCTGGTTGGTTTAGAGACGCTGTGACAATTAAATTAAACTGCACAGAAGGAGATATATCTGAAAAAGTGGTGATGAAGCAAGAAAAGAAATTAAAACAGAGAGCACAAAAATGAAGAAAGAAGAAGAAGATCTCCTCAACTCTAAACCTTGTGGAGATTTATATAGCCATAGGTTTTACAAACCTTGTGGAGAAAAATTATGCTTTTTCTCTAATTCCATTCCTTAATATTTGACTTATTAGAATTTGAGTTTCATGATTTTTTATGGTTTACCTTTTGTTTTCTCAATTTTATGACCCATGTTCTAGTTTGGTGAGTTAATTTTGTTGTCTCAAGTTCTTTTTTCCTTTTGTTTTCAATTGGTATTTTTTTTTAAATTCATTATTCAATATTTAATTGATAAATAATTATGCTTTATCATTTTTTTCCAGTTTGCTTTCTACGAGGTTATTCTAGTCTTATGATTCGGGCTACAGATTTTGCGAGTTAACTTATATAGGCTTTGACCATTTTCTTGTATCCTTAACAAAAAACTAAAAGAGATGATGTTTTTACCGCACATCACCTCACAAAATATTATCCATTGCAATAATGTTTTTTAGTACAAAATTATAATGTTTTTCTTTTTCTAATTTTCTCCTTTAATATTTTTCCTCACCTCTCGACCCGATTCCTTATCTAACCTGAATTTAAAATTAAACAGCATAGAAGTTGTTATGAGATAACCTAGTCGACTTGATTAATCTAAAAGCAACACAAACAATTAATAAAAAACATGATTTGGCTTATAAAAAATTTCAAGATGGCTTTAATAAAAATATTGTGTGGTCAACATATTAGATTAACTTGAGTTTCATTGTTTAACTCGAGTTTCATTGTTTAACTCGTCGAATTCATCATGATCCGAGTGGTGGACTCCATTGAGTTTAATAATTTTATTTTATTTTTTAACTATTTTTACTTAATCATAAAACAACAATGCTCGTAAAATTGAGCATAATCTAACTATCGAGATATTTATTTGAAAATGTGATAACTTCATATAAAAAAAATTAGAATAATTTATAAAAACAAATTCAAAATCAAGCAAATGGTGAAGAATAAAATTTAAAAAAAAAAGAGGGAAATACCGAAAAAGAAAGAGAGGGAAATACAAAAAAAAAAAATTAGAGGTCATCTCCTTCACTATTCATATACCTCTACTCTTTTAGATGTATTAGGTACGTAATTATTTAATATTTAAAAATAATAATAATTCTATTTTTTTTTTTTTGAAAAGATATGATCTGATTGAGAAGTGGATTTTTAATATCTACATAATCTTTTTGAATTTGAGTCTTATAAAAATAATGAGAAAACAACTTCTTATGAATAAATCAATTTAAATGTAAATGACCTTAAAATATGAATGGAAAAGAATTTAATTAGTCCGATGTACAAAAACTTGGTTGGGAAATTACCTCATTATATATATATATATATAACCTTTTCATTTCAGTATATTTCTTATAGCCCAATTCATTCAGTATATTACCCACTGCTTCGACATAGAATATCTAGTTTTATCACCACATCCGTCTATGTATCCAAAGATTATGTTCATTCCGTAGGAGGACTTAGTGATCTTTAATTTGCAAAGGAAACCTCCTACAGTACTAAACTTGCCTTTGTATCATATGGTAAATCTATTTACATGTCAAAGAACTATCTCAAATTAAAAGTTTAAACTGTTAAGTGAGATTTCAGGATATAATTTATATTATTTTCTAATATACCCTTTCAAGTAAAAGTCATTTGAATTTGAAACTTGTATAGGCCTACATTACCTTGTGCTTAATTTTATCAAATAAATAGGAATGATGAGATTCAAACTCGTGACTACTAAGTCATTAAGACTTTGATACTATATGTCAAAGAACTATTTTAACCCAAAAGTTTAAGCTGTTAGATGAGATTTTAGAATATAATTTATATTATTATCTACTATGACGGCTTTCTAGAGATCAGTTTGCGTCGTCCATCAGAACTGACAAAAATGATTTGTGTCAATGCATCTGTTAATCTGATATTGAACTTTATGATGCCTTGATTAAGCTTGCGTTAGCCAAAGTTGAGAAATGAATAATGCGCGTAGAAAATGAGCTGGGAAAGATTTAAAAGGAAGAGATTAGAGATTAGATTTTACAGGGAAAGCTGGATATTCATGAGGATAGCGGCCAGTTGATAGATTTAATGTTTTGAAACTAGCTAAAGATTTTCCATAAGCATACAAACTTGTTTCAAATTTTCTGAAATAATTTGATCGATCGGTTTTGTCTGAATGCGCAATTATGTGGTTTTGGCTACTAGTACATAGATCACATCCTCCCTTTATATCCAAGAAAAAGCCCTAGAATCCTCTTAGGATTCTCAAATATCACGATCATCGATCACATGTCCATTAGTTCAATAATTAAATGATAATGTCATTTATTTTGATCTTGTCATGGTAGAAATTTTTTTTCTTGCGAACCCGCCAACAAGAAGCCATGGCCCAGGATTAGAATCTTATTCACGTGCATGGCTTGTGTTGCTCCACAACTTAAGAAGAACATAGCATTAACTGGTGGGGGCGATATAAATGTATATGTAGATAGGGTTAAAAGAGCTTGAAGTTGAAGGAGACATGCAAACCAAATATATGTGAGAAGAGCTATACAAGCCTAATTAAGTTTGTCCACTTTGCAAAAAAAAAAAAAAAAAAAAAAAAAGAAAGATTGTCAGCCCACGTGAACCTCTTTGGATTTTCTTGGCTTCATGGCCCCCTTGGACTGGCTTTCTTGAGGAACTAGAAATGTATAAGCAAAGTTTACTAACGTCAGGCAAACGAAAGATGGGATTTTAAGTGTTTTATGATGTCATTTCCTCAGATTTGGGACGCTGTGGTCTTTTTAGCTCGTGGAATATATAGCATTTTCCATTCCCTAAAACTATTTCACTTCAGTACTTTGCATTATTAATTCTTTTGCGTTTTGATTTAGCCTCTAACTCAGGAAAATGAGAGATTAATTCATCAATCTATCAACATGTCTTTTTGGCTGTGTTGAGGTATGCTTATGAGTGGAAATTAAAGAGATATATACTTGTATATGAGGTTATGGACCCATAATACAAGATATGGAAAATCAAGAGTTTAAACTTTTAAATTGAAAGTGGTTTCTGTCATTATGTATTATTAGACTATCGGTTCTTTCGGGCAAAACCTACGGGGGTCATGCAGATTCTTGAGTAAAAAGTCCCAAATAATCCCTTTTTACCGCTAGAATTTTTGGATTCACTAATGGAATATTTTATCGGTATTAATCTATAATCACAGTTCATTGGCACATATTTTACTAATGGGCTTATAAACAAAATTAATCTGACAAAAAAACTCTTATCGGTGATTTATAGTATGTAAATAATAATTTTACTAATGAAAAAAAAAGTGTTAAAAAATTGTCCGTTTCATTTCGTCGGTATTTCCATCAATAAATATAATATGTCAACAAAAAAAAAATCACATGTCATTCCATCAATGATTTTTTTTTTATCCATCAGTATTTTTTTTAATGAATTTGACATATAACTGTCAAACAAACTGTTTGTTATTCCGTCACAATAACATTTATAATAAATTTTTTTTCAACTCTCTACAAAGTTTTTTGGTATCACTGTCACTAATAATTTAAAAATATTTTATTTTTAAAAAAAGCTATTAAACAAAAATAATTAAAATAAAATAAATTAATATAAAAATTAAATATTTATTACAAATTTAAATATTTTAAGTGTAATCAAGTAATTTAACTATGTAAAAAATTATGAAAAAACCAAGTTACTTCCAAATCATTTTAAAATGATAAATAGATTTCGTGAAAACACTCTCTTACCTTTCAAGCTAGTTCATTAGTTTTAATAAAAAAATATTAATTTATTATTATAATTCATAGTGAATAATTTCCCAACACAAAATTGTTTCTATTAATTGCCCTTGCAATTTTGGCCCACTGCATGGGAAAGGGCGGTCACATGCCTTTTACAAAACAAAAATGGTGTTGGAATTTGGATATTGACTCCAAGCAAGATTGGGCTACCCTTCCCACGAAGACATTGGAAATCATTGCATATTTGACCGATGCCTTGCTTTAGTATTCTAGTCAAGACTGTAATAATGATAATAATTGTTTTTTTGAGTAAAAATGCAATTGTATGTCGTCAAAAGCTGAGGAGTTAGAGCTCTCGGAATGCTTCTCTTTTCACGTCCTTCTAAAACTAACATATTATATTATATGCGGGAGGAGCTACGTGAATGAAAAGATTTTGAGAACGAATTTACGCACACGAAGTGATCTTTGCAAGGGAATATTATAAAAATACTAAAAAAGCTCTGTTACTGTTTACTTATATACAAAGCATTATCAATACGAGTAGTGTAATGACAGTTATTTTTTTTTTAATCATAGAGAGTTGGCATGTATTTAACATTGAAGGGATGATTAAGAAAAATTGATCACTTTTGATTTTAATGGGGTATAGTAAGGCTGCAGGTCCTAGACTGCAGACACCTGGTGCTGGGGCTGCATGCCTTAGGCACAAGGGTCAGACCTATGCGCCTAGCTGTAGACCCAGGCGATCGGGTCTCCAAGCCCATGCGTCTAGGGTTGTAGACCCGCTCACTTGAGGTTTGCAAAATTATACACTAGATGCAGACCTGCCTACCTGAATCTTTTATGACCTGCACTTGGGGTCTGTAAACCCCCCAGAGGGTTGCAGATCTATGTTGTTGGGTCTGCAGACATTGCAGAGAACAAAAATGAAAAAAAAATAACAACAATTATTATTGTTATTGTTATTATTATCGTTAATAATTTTTTTTTAAAAAAAAAATATTACTATAAAAATTCGGGTCAGACAAATTTAATGATATATATTATTATTTGTATTCTAAATATTATTATTTTTATTATAATTAAAAGTATTGATATTAAAAATATTATTATTTGTGTTATAAATATTATGATTTTTAATATAATTATTTATTAATATTAAAAATATCATTATTTTTATTAAAAATATTATTATTTTGATTATAATAATTAATAAATTTTTAAAAATATTATTAATATTAAAAAAAAATAGATTTGATTTGAAAGGTAAAATTAAGAATTATTGTTACTATTAATATTATTATTATCATTAGTAATTTCTTTTTAAAAAGAAGTTATTATTATCATCGGAAGAAAAACCATAAATATTTTAAAAGATTATAAAATACAAGAACTTGGCAAACAAGTTAAATATTATTATCAGTATTATAAATATTATTAAATTCATAAATATTATTAAAATTAAAATCAATGTTATTACTATAAAAAAAAATATAGATTTGATTTTAAGAGTAAAATCAATTATTATTATTATTATTTATTAATAATAACTTGGGTCAAACATCCCCTTTGTAGACCCCAAAAAATTAGGATTGGAAAGGGGCGCCTCATCTAAGTTGCTTAAGTATGGCATGAGCGCAGATCCAAATCACTTGGGCCTTACAACCCCATCTAACTAAATACTTTGGGACTGATGTTAGGATCCAAAGGTAATGCATATGTGTTCGAACCAAGGTTAATGGATTCGGTATTAGGATCCAATTCTTTTGAGTCTAGTGTCAGAACTCAAGGCTAATGGATTGGACATCCAGTCTCAATTCCTTTAGGTCTTATATCTTATATCTAGATCCAATTTATTTAGATCCTCTATCAAGACCCAAAGTTAATAGTTTCGGCATCTAATCCCATTCTCTTGAATCCTGTACCTAGATCCAATTCTCTTGGCGCAATAGGGGTGATGGGTGACACTACTAGCCGCAATGGGGTGCTGATCTGTTTACGAAAAAAAAAATGTAAAAAGAACTAAGTTGAACAGATTTTTAAATAATTTTTCGTACGAAATTGTCTTATTGAAGAAGATAAAAAAATGTCGACGTAGTTGGCCCTTGGGAACCAGCAATTTCAAGCAGTAGAAGAGAAACAAAAGGCAAAAACAAAGGATATATAGTAGTGGTGCATGGTGATTTTAGTTTTGCTTTCAGCGTCCAAAAATTAAAATTATACTGTACCAATCTTGAAATTGAGAGTGACCAGAGCGGATGAAAGGGCGACCACTCGTCTCAGCTGGTGGCTCCTTAGCAACCCTCCAAATCTTTAAATATCGATCTTTCCAGTGATCGACGGCATTTTGGCCTTTCCCTTCACCCTCTCTATTTTTCTTTTTTTTACCATTTTATTCTTAGCTGGAGCGAATCTATTAATATTTGAAACTATTTAGTGTTATCGCTCTTGCAAAAGAGGTTAAAATTTTGAGTTTTAAATAGACCAAGATAGGATGAGTTACTTTCAGGTAAAGCAGCAAGGTTCGTAAACTTAGCTTGCTATGGAAGCCTAACTAAAGAGCTAATTGGAGAAGTCAAGAACTCTAAGTCATATAAGGTTGTAATATTTTAAGGCAAGATTTATTTGTGTTTGTATTCTGTATATTTTCATGGCTATAGAAAAGACAAAGTTTGAGAGTGATTTCTTTTGTACGTGTTAGGTAGCTTTGTACAGAGATAAGAATGGAGATTTTTTTTTTCCTTTCTTGTTTCACGTTGAGTTAAAGAGTAAGTTTTGAGTTATTTGAAACTCTAGCTGAGCAAGTAATTTTGAGTGATATCTTATAATCTTCGACTCATATAATAGATTTCTTCAATTATCTCTTCTGTAAAATAGATCTAAATTATTGAATCATATAAATTCTTTATGTTCTATATTATGATTGATTGTGGTTGTCGTTTTATGTTTTTGTATTTGATAATTGTTTTGAGATTATTGGGTTATTTTCATAAAAACAAAATGGTATCAAAGCATCTCATATTATCAATTGGCTTTCATGAAGGTGGTAAGAATGATATCGACTATGGAGTTTGATGTAGAGAAATTTAATGGCAATCTTTGAAATATTAAGATGCACATATTGTTACTTCAACATGAGTGTATTTTGATATATTTCAGAGTGAAAAACACTATGAAAAGCAACCATTATCACATATCCAAATAACCCCTAAAAGGTGCAAATAGTTTGCTTGAGATGGAAGACAAGGAGAAAAAAGATATCATAAAATAAGCATATAATGTTATTCATTTTTGTTCATTCGTTGAGGTTTTAAGAGAGGTTGTCGATGAGACTACCATTGCTAGGTTATAGAAAAAAAAAATTAGAAGCTCTTTACATAGAAAAATAGTTGAAAAATAGATTGAATTTAAAGCATTAACCGTACACTCTCCAAATTGAAGAAGATTTGTCTATCAAAGACCATCTAATAGAATAAATTTAGATTTACAACTAATAAAGGTTTAGACTCATATTCGGGTGAGTTTGATTAGTTTTACAAGAACACATGTATTGCTAAACATCATAAATACACCACACCAAAATATATAAATATAATATTCTTAGAAAAAACACCTTGTATGCTTTCACAAGATGGATTATCAAAAGATTTTTAGAATGAAGTAGTCAATATGTCTTTTTATTTAGTTAACAAGTCTCTATCAATAGTTTTAAAGTTGAAGAGTCCATTTAAGGTACAACCTAGTTTTACTACTAATTATTTCTACATTGAGAGTATTTAGTTATCCTATTTATGCTCATGTTAAAAAAAAGATAAGCTTGGTAAACAGTAAAGACATTCATATTTCTAAGTTATATATCTATAACGAAGGGATATTAATTATAGTGTGTCAATCCCAAGTCACATGAGTTTATGACTAGTAGGGATATGATATTTGATAAATCTGGTATATTTTGTAAAGAAAAGGAGTTGACTTGTTAATGTTAAGAGGGACTAAGTTATTGGAAAGCATGTGGAGTTTGAGGTTGGAGCCTTAGAGATGATACAAAAAACACTTTAATCTAGCCTCTTAAGGAAGAGGTATAAGATAATATTCAGGAAAATAAACCTAAAGAATAATCATAAAGTATTGTTATATGAAGGCAAAAATTATATATAAAAGCACTAATTAAGTATGGTTATGCAAATTTAGATTAACTACAACTTTATTATCATAATATAAGGAAAAAAAACACATATATTGTGTTTCATATATAAGTGTAGCTAGGAGCATTATACGGGCATGCACACACATATAGACACTTGTCTAGGCCTATAGCATGATTTGTTTAGCTAGTAGTTTTATAAAACAAAATCATGATAAAATTTATTGGTAGGTTATGAAATGGATACTCTATTATCTCAAATGTAATACATATGTTGGCTTAGTAGATGATAGTCTAGGAACACTAGCGGTAGTTTTGTGGGATATGTGAATTTAAATTATGATGATGATTTAGATTAAAGCAGGTCTTTAACATATGATGTTTTCACTTTCTTGAGGTGTGCTAATAGTTGGAAAAATAATTTTTATAATCCAATATTGCTTTGTCTAAAACAAAGGTTGAGTATATTGCTTTGATAGAGGCAATGAAGAAGGCTCTAATAATTAGATATTTATTTGGTAATCTTGGCTTGGCATAAGAGCTGACTGTCATGCATTTTGATAGCTATAGTGTTATTCATTTAGCCAAGAACCACATATACCATGTAAGTACCAAATATATATCAATGTTAGGTAACACTTTATCTAAATATCGTTTCTCAGGATGTATAAATAAAAAAAAACATTTCTATAACTAAGAACCCTACAAATATGCTGACTTATCCACGTGGTCAAGTTAACCAAGTCATTAGAGCCTGACCCAAACAACCTTACTAAGCCTAAATTAGTTGTCCTCCATTTTTCTTGGGCCTCAACCTAATAGGGATATTGGGTACATACCTTAATATATTTTTTAATTCATTAAAGTCAGAATGACGTCGGGCATCACCAATTAGAGCACACTAAATTCTCCCTATAGAGTAGAGACTTCTCATTTCTCACCAATGACTATTTCTTGCACACATGTCTTCTAAGGTATCTATGAATCCCAAACTCTTTACCAATAGCATAATAAAGCACTATAACTAATGATGTGCATCAACCTCTCCATAAATGATACAACGATCAAAAACTCATATTTTTTTCACTCACCACAAAAGTATCTCTCCATCATTTCTCAACTATTTGAGAAATAAGTTGACTTGACCAAGATTTATAAATACCTCAAGTCACCATGCAAGTTAACATGAGCAACTACATAGCATGAGAACAAGTGCTTGCAACAGGATCCCACACAAAGAATAATAGATCAAATAAAGACACGAGACCACACACTAAAAATTCCTAGTTAACACCTGTTGGTTAGTTCTTCCTTTTAATCACTACCACTTCTTAGTTAATTCCTTCTGCTCATCATCTCTTGGTCATTACAACCACTTCCTCGCACCGTGATCATCTCACATCATGACTATCTTTCGCACCACATGCTCTATCTTGCATATTTTTTTATCTCACACAGTCTTCTTCTTTTACATTTATTAACTTGGATATTGGATTATTTATTGTTCTAACAGGGAACTTGTTTTTGTAGATGAATGTGAAAATCACCTCGTCAACCTACTAAACTAATGGCCAGGTCCAATCACTTCAAGTGGTGTCCAAGTCTATTATCCCACCAACTCATCAACTAGATCATGTCCAATCACTCTATCAACCTAAAGCACAATTGTGAAAAACCCAATCATGCTTGAAGTTTTCACGACTTATCAAATTAATAGCTATTGTTCAATGGGTGTCTTTGAAATCCATAGGTAGCCAACTTAACATATGAATTGTGCAGTATGATTCGAATTGTGAAAACTGAGGTGTCTTGATTTTTTCTGAAACCCAAAAAAAAAAACACCTTATAACTGATTTCGTTCAAGAGATCATGTCCATATAAAATCTATCCTTCTCTGACCCTCCGTATCTCTCGTTTTCTACTGAAATCAATTCTATAAATAGCTTGTCTAAAAAACCAGCTTCTCATCAATGTCTCTCCTAATGGACTCAACTTCTTCAAGTCTTCTCTTGTGTCCTCCTACGTATCTTACAAAAGATGAAACTGGGGCTCTTGTTTTTGACTCATCTTTCTTGCAAAAACAAGCCAACTTGCCCACAGAGTTCATGTGGCCACATGGAGACTTAGTTCACAACGAAGATGAGCTTAAAGAGCCAGTGATAGACTTGGAAGGATTCCTCAAAGGTGATGAGGTTGCAACTGCTCAAGCTGCTGAGCTTGTTAGGACTGCGTGCTTGAACCATGGCTTCTTTCAAGTCACCAACCATGGTGTTGATATAAGTCTCATTCATAGTGCTCATGAAGAGATTGACAAGATCTTCAAACTGCCTCTCGACAAGAAACTCAGTGTCCGTAGAAAGCCAGGTGATGTGAGTGGATATTCTGGTGCCCATGCACATCGATATTCATCCAAGTTGCCATGGAAGGAGACATTTTCTTTTGGCTACCACGGGGATGATGATTCTGTGCCACTTGTTGTTGACTACTTCAAGTCCTTCTTAGGAAAAGATTTTGAGCACACTGGGTAAGATAGCTGCGTCCTAAGTTACCGTACTATCTTGTCTCTTTAATGGTAATAATCTAGAAGTGACTTTTTCTTCACGTTTTTGTTGATTATTTGAAATGTCTTTCCGGCACACTATGCCCGAAGTAGTCTTCTCAATATCCCAATATTGTAATTCTAGAAATTTCCAATTTTCTTTTATTATTTACAATTTCTTTTTACCAAGAAAAAAAAACTGGATTTTACTAATTTATACAAAGTAAACCAAAGTTTTCTAACCGTGTGAATAAAGTATATATACATGTCTCGAGTTTGATAGCCCTACGGTGCAAATAATTTTTTTTCCTTTTTTTTAATTACAAAACAAAGATTTAAACTTGAGATTTATTTTTAAAAAATGACATAAATACCAGATAAGTTAAAATTTATTGTAGCTTTCTTCTTTTTTAAAATCACGAGGACGCAATATCAAACATAAACATTGCTCTATATATGAAGGTGGGTTTACCAAAGTTACTGTGAAGCAATGAAGAAAGTATCCCTAGTGATATTTGAGCTGCTGGCCATCAGCCTAGGAGTTGATCGTTTACACTATCGCAAATTCTTTGAAGATGGAAGCTCAATAATGAGGTGTAACTATTATCCACCCTGCAATAACTCTACCCTCACTCTTGGAACTGGTCCTCACTGTGACCCAACTTCCTTAACAATACTTCACCAGGACCAAGTTGGTGGTCTTCAGGTCTTTTCGAACAACAAATGGCTAGCAATCCGACCTCGTCCAGATGCCCTAGTTGTAAGCATTGGTGACACCTTCATGGTAAGTTAATTTCTCTTTGACTTTTTTACAGCATCTATTTTACCTTCACCATTATTTTACAGTTGTGTACGTTTCAAACTTAAAATAGTTTTCATGAGATGCTTTTTTTCAAATAGCAATAGATGATTACGACTAGTCCAGGTAGGTACAAAAGAAAATGTCGCGTTGGAAAATTTCATGTCAGGATGAATTATTTCTAGTTTAGATTAAGACATTTGACTTTAGACAAATATTGGCATCACCATAAATTCTGAAGGAAAAAATATATTTGAAACGACATATATATGTACACTGATTGATGTATATTATTGAATGGCGAGTGCCAAGGAGAGAATGATGTTAAATGAATACAAGCCAAGTCAAAAAGAAAAGGAAGAAAAAATATGCACAACCAAAACAGACCATTAAATGTTTGTCCATGTCAAAAACCTTCAGGACTAGAGCTGTTTCTACAAGCTTGTCAACTCAAAATCGTCCAGATCACACAAATTGAATGGCTATCATCGCTTGAAAGAAGTAAAAAGTTTCTACGAGTAAAATGTTAAGATGCTTGGTAAAGTTTTAAGACATCCATCCATCTTATTGTGTTTTAAAAATATTTTTAAAAAATTTAAATTTTTTTATTTTATTTAAAATTAATATTTTTATAATTTTGATGTGCTAATATTAAAAATAATTTTTTAAAATAAAAAAATATTATTTTAATATATTTTTAAATAAAAAATACTTTAAAAAACAACCACAATTATACTTCAATTTACGCTAAAATATTTTGATCAGACAACACTTGCGGAGTCTCAAATGTTCAAGTCTTAAACATCAAGTACATTTTAGAACCCATGTAATATATACATTTTTTGACATGTGTGATTCAATGGCTTTGTACCAGCTGAAATAATTTGATGTCATTTGCTTGTTCGATTAAACGCAGGCATTATCCAATGGGAGATACAAAAGTTGCCTTCATAGAGCAGTGGTGAACAGGGACAGCGAGAGAAGATCACTGGTTTTCTTTGTGAGTCCAAAAGAGGAAAAAGTAGTGAGACCCCCACAAGATCTTGTTTCCAGAGAAGGGCAAAGGATTTACCCAGATTTCACATGGTCGGATTTGTTGGAGTTTACGCAAAAGCACTACAGAGCTGATGTCGCTACACTCCAAAGCTTCATTCAATGGCTTCTGTCCTCTAAACCATCTACCTTTTAGTTGCTTTGGATGCTCCCGATGATTGTTTGCCTCTGTGTATCATCTAGTTTAGCTAGGCTAGCAGCTATCTCCTTTTTATATTTTCTCGAGTCGGTGCCTGGGTTGCCACCAGCACCTTCAATGTAGCTTTCTGAATTCACTTGCAAGAAAAATTGAGCGCCGGTGTTCTGCCTATAGCGCATTCAAAGAACAAAAAAAAACTATTCTAGTATCCATCCCTTTTTACTAAAGTTATTATAATTTACTCTTTAATTTACAAAAGTACTAGTTATCATAATCAGAAATTATATGTTTAATCTATTTGTTTTAAAATTTACATATAGCTTGATATTTTCATCCATTTCATACTCTTTTCAATTTATTTTATTTTTTAAAAGAATTATAAAAATGAAAAAAAAAAATATATAGATAATGTGGAAAGATTGAAGAAGAAAGATGATATTTTTATAAATAAAATATTACTAATTTAAGCATGCGTTATCAACTCTGGTCAATAAACTAAAAGACCATGTACTGGTAATATAATATTTTTTTTTAAAAAAAAAAGCACGCCTTTTCTCCCACAAACACTAAACTTTCTACCACAAAACCCTACCAAAAAACCTCAAAAATCGAAATTTCCCGTCCAAAACCTGGCCTACCAATCACACTCTTCCTAGATACAAGAACCTTTCCCTAACCCTTTTCAAAATCACCAATTATTAACCCGTCGACAAAGTTCTAACAACTCTGCCGAAGGAGAATTGAAGATCTATTTTGAACGGTTCCTTGGCTGGTTGGATTATCGCTCGTTAAGGACTGCTTTCATGAAAACTGGCGAAGTTGTTGCTCTTTTCATCTCAAGGAAAAACAACCGACTGGAAGGAGATTTGGCATTTTAACTATGAAGTCAAATAACGCTGATGGTGTGCTTCTTGATAGGTTTAATGATCTCGTTATTCCACTCGAACAAATGAATGATAATAGAATTCAAACTCTGATGAGAAATGATGTTCATAATTCACAAATTAATGATCTTGCTACAAATCATTCTGATGAGAAACTGGTGATTCATAATTCACAAGACCAAGATGTTCTATGTCGTCGTAATAACTTGGTTGGTTGGATTTTAAAGGGGGTGGTTTACTCGATAGTATAGAAGGGGTTGCTGCAAACTGGTTTGGTATTTTCTGGGATCTCCACTTTCTTTGGGCTTTACGAGTACTAATTTTATTTGATGATTCTGATTCGTTGATGGAAGCTTTGGCTAATGACATGTATCCTTGGAATAAGTTCTATGACGAGGCTAGGCTATGGATAAAATCTGACTGTGTAGTTGATAGACTAGCATAGGTGTCTCTAACGAATTTGCCAAATATTGGCTGGAATTTTGATTGCCTTTCAAAAATCTTACAAGGTTTTAGAAGGATTATTGGTTATGACAAAATCAACTTAAAGTTTTCTTCACTGTATACTTTGCGCCTTCATTCTTATTGGCACCACGTCTGTGGAAGAACTATAGTTAATTTACGTTTGAATGCATCAGATGATTATTGTGTCAAGATTATAGAGATCGACTCCATTATCCGGATGGTAAGTCTATATTCTAAACCACAATACCTTTATGATAGCAAAAGCTGAATAATATAGGAAAATTATTAGATTTTTTATTATAAATTATAATAGTAATTTTACTTTTAATTTCTTTTAATTTCTTATCTTTTCATTAGCGGATAAATAATTTTTTAGCTTTTCTTTTCTTCTTATTTATTGGATCTGACAACTATTCCAGACCCAAGAGTCTTGCTTTGGCAAACATACCAGGTCCATGCGTCATGAGCATAGTTTGGAAACCCAGCCCGGTTTTGAGGGTCAACCTAGGACCCGGTCGACCCGGCGCTGAAACCAGGTAGAGTTGAAGAAATAAAAGAGGAAGAAAAAACCCGGTGTGACGGGACAGGTTAACCAGACGACCTGGTTAACACGACAAGATCAGGTCAAAAACTTGGTTGCAACCCGTTGCTTTTTGTTTTTTTAACTAAAACTATGTTTTTTAAATTTTTAAAAAAAAAATTGACCTGGATGACCCGTTCAAAACCCAAAACCCGAGTCTTGAACCGGGTCAGGTCTAAAATATTTGGTCATGGATCTAAATTAAAGCATACTAGACCAAGTGACATGGATCTAGAAACCACACCAGACCCAAGTAGCTTGGGTCTAAAAACAACAATAGACCCAAGTAGGAGGATTAGAGATGGATAATAAAAAATTTGGGTGACAAATTAATGAACATAAAATTTTAACTTTCAGGTTGAGAGCTTCATTTGTTTTGTTTTTTTAAAAAAAAAATCAACAATGAAGATACAACCATGTGTTGAGGGGCTTTTTTCATTTTTTTTTTTTTTATTATTGATACAATACAAATACAAAATTATCTTTGAGTTTAAAAAAAAAAACAAAGATGCATATAATGATGTTTTCATCATTTTTTTTATGATTTTATTGGAAGTATTATATGGGGTTGCTAGACTCAGGCGTCTGGATCTGGCGGACAAAGAGATTGGCCCAAAAGCTGTTGCGAGAATGGCAAACAAGGCCATAGAGCGACCACTAATTCCTTGAAAAAATAACAAAATTTATCAGCGGCAGCGCAGCTAAAAATACTTGTTCCTGTGTCTTCTTCATTCCATAGACTGCCCAACGATCGAGGACAACAATTTTCAGGTTGTTGATCATCTGAACAGAAGAAACAAGCAGCAAACTTGGCCCCCGTTTATAATTATTTTTTTATTCTAACAATTAATTGCCAATACTCTCTTGAGTGGCATGTTCACCATTTGGATGACATGTGGCCATTAGAAAAGTTTTGAACTCATGCCCAACAAGACCTGTCCATCATCAAACAGAAATGACATGATCACCAGCTAGTTGTCAATGCGCAGTCCATCTTGATTACTTGCTCATTTTAATTAGTAATATCTCATTGCATCTTGAGTTTGGAGACAAAACCCTAATCATTGATCTTGGTGTGTCCTGCCTTGTTCCTTGGCAAGTAGAGGCACATAGTAGGAACATGTTTTTGTTGTCTTCTCGAGAAGGAATAAAACAAGTTGCGACGGTGTAGCTCAGTACTATCTGCAAGGTATATAATTTTGACCCCGTTTTTTCTTTTTTTGTTGGAACCACTCAATCATGGTCATCATGCCTTTTAAGGTATACATTGATCCGTCCTATTTACCATTACTTCTTGAAACACGTGGTCTGGCATGTGTTGAACAGATGTTCACTTTTTCTGGTATACATTATCAAAAATTTCCAGCAGATCGGAAGGAAATTGAACGAAGGGATCATATTAAAAAAATAATAGAACTGAGGGATCAGCTAAATGTATATATATATATTAAAAAAAAAAGAGTAGAGGAGTTATATTAATAAAATATCAAGAATATATCGAGCAAATATAGAATTAATCCAACAAAATTTAACTACGCCTCGTGCATTTTGATCAAAATCTGGGAGTGATGAGTCTGTGAGAGGGATAGTTGACCTCGTTAGAATTTATATATTTTCCATCTTCAGGCATGCGTTGCTTAGATGTCTCACCTTTAGCAATATGTCTGTGGCTTGACAGAGTGCTGGGTCTAACTATGTTGGCAGAAAAACATATGATATTAAACTAAAAAATTAACAGAAGGAAATGATAGAGATAAAAAGTTGCTGATATTGCTCCCCAATTTGACATGTTGTAGGATTCGTCTAGAGGTAGCAGGGTTTATAATACTGACCTTTCTTTTATATATATATATATATATATATATATATATATATATATATATATATATATATCTCAAATAGTTAAAAAGGATGACAACTTTACCAGGACCTCTATGAAAACCAACATGGTGTCCGAAAAAAGTGAACTCGACATGTCCTGTCATGATAATTCACTGGTGTCGATTTGATAATTAATTCTTATTGTTTAGCTAAATAATAATGCTAGATATAAAAAGCTGAAACCATATAATGAACGAGAGCCATTTGTTTTATTTATTTATTTATTAGGATAGGATATGTGCTTTCAGATTATGTTTGGAAAGAAAAGATATAGAAGATATAAAAGAGATTGAAATCTATTTAATTAAAGAGATAGAGACATAAATATAAAATAAATTTATATATTTTTAAATTATGTTTTAAATTTAATGACTGAATATTAATGAGTTTAAATCTTATCATTTTTATTTATTTAATAAAAAATTAAATATAAAATAATATAGATCTATCTTAAAAAATAATATATATATATATATATATAAATTATATTTTAAAATCTTATCTAATAATTTAAATTATTAAATTAAATTAATTTTTCATCATCATCGATTCTATAAAACTCAGAAGGAGTACATCTTCATAGGAATCTATTGAAATCCAAACTTGAGATAATGCAGCCTGGTCTGATTTTCAAATCTATTTTCTTAAGATGCAACTCTTAACTCTTAATATATATATATATATATATATATATATAATATATATATATATATATATATATTATCAGCACGTAAAAGCCTATAGAAGATACCAACTTCATTAATTACATTTTTTGTATGTCCAATCATGTGACCCTAAAGAGAGAGAAGAGGGACGAAAACGCACGAGGGTAGCCATTGGGGTATGTTGGATCTGTATCAAACAAGGGTCTCCAAAAAGATGAAGTGCTCACCATACATTTCCTGATCATGGATCCCTACGAATCTATATATGTTTGTCCCTTAGTCTCGAGTCCACTTCCACAGTGATATATGTGCATTTGAAACGACACCCCTTTTGCACCTTTTGCTTTCACATATTTTTGGACAGTGATGTGATGATATGATACGACCAACTATGGTTTTCCCATCGAAAACTAACGTGCCAAGTGGCATGCAAACAAATCTATTTCAAATAGTACTTGGCTTTGTTTTCTTTTTCTGGTCTCTAGGGTTTTGAATTTGAAACTTCACCCTTCTTCTATATATATATAATTATGTTAGAAACGGGATTAACTATCATAGTTAGCTGTTGATCTCCTCTAATCCTGTTTGTAAGTCCTAATCTAGGGATATAGAGATTAACAGATTTAACACTTCAACTTGTTAATGGAGGGTGGAGAAAAGAATCTTTCAGGAGAGAGAGATTTTGGGTTAAGCTAGCGTCTTTCTTTTTCTTTCTCAAACCCATATGCCATTTTTTTGTGTTTTTAAATTTTTGTTCATTGAAATGATTTTAGACTATACAAGTATTTTAGACCATACAAAAGTCATTTTTATTCCATTTACAATAAAAGAAATCAAGTCATAAAAACTCAAGCTTACACCTAATAATTATATCACACCAATGCATATAATTTATCATTTTGATTGACATTTAATGGGCTCCACTATATATTACGTATACTTTTCTGGACCCCTTTATAGTCATTTTCAAATTAATTGATGAAAATCATGCATGTTCCATCAAGATTCAACATTTCGTTAAATTAATCGATTTACTTTTTTTTTTGTTTTCTCTAATTGAGCTTTTTATTTCCACCTTACAATGGAATGAATCGCTCCATCCAACTGCCCATTAGAAGTTGTTTGGAATTGTGTTTATACCTGCATTTAGTTGCCTTTTAAAAATATATTTATTTCTACCTTACAATATATTTGATTCTATATTTAATTAGTCCATTATGTATAATTGGATTATTAACATAGATGAGTTTCGATAATGCAAACTCTGTTATAGAGAGATTGATAGTAAAGATGAATATATTGGGAGAATATAGAGGTTAAAGGTACAAGAAATACCAGACATTAAGGGAAAAACTATGAAAATAGATATCAATTATTAGATTAGTGAGATCCATCACTGAATTTCTTCATTAATATGATTCATAATCTTCATAAAGTTTTTTCTTATTTTTTTTCTTAATATTTGATATTTTTGTAAAGAAATGATCTATTTAAAATCTTTTATCATGGTTTTGGCTTAATTTGAATGTCAACTAATAAATTGTTATGGTTTCATGTCGGCAGCTAAGATTCAGATTTGTTAGGAAGGATATGTTTGTTTTGCATAAAATATTTTATATATTTTTCCATATTTGATTTTTGAAAATATTTTCCAAAAACTTTTGTTTTGTATTTGTTTTTTGCAAAATATTTTACATGAAAATTGGTCACTAAAAAATATTTTACAGTCAACATTCAAACTTAGTTCATTTAGTGTAAAATATTTTTAGCTTATGAAGTTTTGTAAAATATTTTATAAATAGTAATCCACTTATAATATTATCCATCTATTTTAATCACCATCTCCATCTCACCGCCGTCACCTCCTCCATCACAACCTCCTCCACTACTATTGTCACCGCACCACCACGATCACCATCATCTCACCGCCACCTCCTCCTTCACCACCAATATTAAAAAATATTTTACATGTTAAATATATTACAAATATTAACTCATTTACAAATAGTAATTTACTTACAATATCATTCAATTATTTCAACCATCATCTTTGTTGTAACCCATTTTTGGGTCCCCGCAAAAAAATAAAATAAATAGCCAAAGAAGGTTAGAAAAATGACAAGAGGCAGAAGCGCTCGGAAAATGGTCAGAAAATTGGTCAAGGAGTATAAAGATACAAAGATTGGATTTTTGACAAAGTATTCTTGAAGGATGAGAACCCTATTGAGAAGAAAATTTTGAATTTTGAGGAGAGAAGCCCAAATTTGGATGTTTATGGGTTTAATTGTTTTTTTATTGGATTTATAGGGGATTTGATTGCAAGAAAATTGATTTTTTAAGTCAATTTGGGCTTTAAATTGAAGAAATTAAGGTCCTGGGCCAAATTATGATTTTTAGGAATTTATTAAGTCAAATCAGGGGCTTAATTGCATAAATATTGAAGTTTAATGGCCAATTAGGGGTTTAATTGTGAAAATCCGAAACCAGGGACCAATTTGGAAAAGGCGCAAAGATAGGGGGGCTGTTTGGAGTTGATTGAGGGGCCTAATTGAAGAAATTGGAAGTTTATTGATCAATTGAGGGCTAAATTGCATAATTTAGAGGCCAAGGACCAAAGTGGAAAAGGCGGCCAACTTGGCGGACAAGACCGAAATTGTCAGGGACGCAATTGAAAGGAACAAAAATAATTGGGGGACTGATGTGAACGTTGGCGCATTTCTGGCGCCAAATTTAAATGAAACGGCGCGTTTTCTCCAAAACGACGCCGTTTCATGCGTTTTAAAAAAAAAAAAAAAAAAAAAAAGACCAAACGGTGCCGTTTTGAACGGCACTGTTTCTCTTCTTCTTCCCCCCCGCAGGCGTAGCAGAGGAGAGGAAAACCGGGGTTTTTGTCCCCGCCTCTCTCCTCACGTGCCATGGCCCGACGCCCCACACTTTGGGACCCCCGAAGCCGAAGCCGATGGCCGACCACCCGCCGCGCCACCGAACCCGAGAGAAGCACCTTGGCAGCGGCGCCTGCCGACCGACCGACCAGCACGCCTTGTTCCCCCATGCATGCCCCGATATTGCCTATAAATAGAGAAGAAGCAGAAAAAAAAAAAGAAAAAAAAAGAAAGAGGAGGGGACCCGAAAGAAAGAACCCGAGATAGTTAGAGAGAGAGAGAGACCGAAAGAGAGAGAAACCACAAAACTTACGAAACCGTGACTGAAAACCCATGGTTTGAAAAGCTTGGGATAGTTGAAACCGAGAGGGGACATCCAGAAGTTGAAGCAGAAGCGAGCGAACCGAAGGTGTGGTCTCGGTCCACTTGGAAACCACCGTGAGCTAAGCCGCTGCCATCACCGCCACCGCGGCCTCCGCCAGCAAGTCGCCATCTCCGCTGCGCCAGGTACGCCATTCTGACCCCTTGCATTTTTTTCTTAGGCCGGTGTAGTTTGGCCTCCTGCATGCAGAATCGTTTATGCATGCAGGAGGCATGGGGGGGAAAATAATTCCCCCCCGTTCATTTCCTTTTTATTGGGCCAGACAGTGTCTGGCCCAATGATATGGGTCTGGGCCGGCCCGGCCCAGACCAAAGCAGGTTACTGTTGGGCCGAGTCCGGCCCAACAATTTTTGGGGCTGGAGTCCGGCCCAGTTAGTTGGGCCGGCCCAGCCCATTTTAATGTATTAATATATTTATAAATATATTATATTATATTATTATATTATTATATTATGCATGTGTGTGTATATATATTTTTTTTTCTAAAAAAAATAAAAAAAAATATATAAAAAATAATAAAAATTTTGAAAAGTAAAAAATATATTGTTGTTCTTGGTATATATTGATTTGTTTTTTTTATGCTATGGGGATATAATTTCAGTATTTAAAAAACACCTGTTTTCGTAAAAAAGAAAAAAGAAAATGTTTTGTTTTCATGCATACGGCCAATACACTAGCATGTTTTGAATGTTCTTATATAAAAAAAAATATTGGAAGTTTTGAAAATGTGTTTTCGCATAGATTTCTTAAACACAAAATCATTTTCTTGCATTTGTGGATTTTACAACCCGTTTGTAAAACTCTAAAGGGTATTGGCCAATATTCCAAAAACTAAAAATCTTATTTTGGGAGGAGAAGTTGTGATTATTGTTCACCGCTAATGTTTGGATGAAGAAATCCTTAAAAGGACGAACATCCAAAATATTATCGGGAGTAATAAATCAACGCACCGGTTTGAAAGAAGCTTTGGCTGCGATCGAGAATATTTCAAATTTAATTTTTTTTTCCACGGTTTACGAGCCGTGAAAAGTAATTTTTTTTAGAAATTATGAAATTTTCTTCGTTCTTTTTTCTCTTTTCCTTGCGATTTACGAGTTGACGGGATTAGAAAACACCAACACCATAGACTATAGAGCAAACCAAGCACCAAGCAGCTTACCTTAGGTAGGGCGTATTAGGGGTGCTAGTACCTTCCCTTTACGCAACCAGTCCCTTGCCTTAGAATCTCTGAAAGACCAGTTAGGGTTCCTAGTGACCAAATACTAGGTGGCGACTCCAAAGAACCAAATCCTTAGAACACAACGAAAATCGCCAGCCGATGTCGTGCCTTTATAAATTTTTTGTGGGGGTGTGACAGAATGGCGACTCCGCTGGGGATGTTAGGACTAAGCTTGATTTGTTTGTTTGTTTATGTTATATGTTATTGGTTTTTGTTTTCTTATGATGTTTTGTTTAAAAGCTTTAGCATATATCTTTACATTCTATCATACATGCCATAATCATGCATCACTTTATTATTATTATTATGTTTTGGAGGGCACACACATGTAACTCTAAGTTTAAGTGGGGGACTAGCAGCTTGCCTTATGACTTGAGTCAAGGCTTAAGTTTGTGTAAACCCCAACTCTTTGCTGAGTGTTTAGACTGATAGTGATTGGTACACGTGCCATCCCACTATCTGCTGGACCTCCATATCGCCTTTACGAGGGTGATCACTGGAACAGCAAGAGACCCTTTTTTTAGAGACCTAGTAGTAAACCTACCCTATGTCTCACGTAAAAGAACTAGAACCTATCCTTAGGGTGTATGTTCCGATATAAATCTTTTGCATCGAAACAAGACTAACCCCCCATACATTTTGAATTGCAGGATTTGTGAACGAAATGACCATCACCAAATCTTCCATAGAGTATGGAAAGAATTCTGAACTGTCACAATTGATTGAAGGAGACTGCCTTAGAAGCGATGCTAAGAAGATGTCGCCAATCAAGAACCTGAATTGCATATTGAATGAGGTGAACAAGTTAACGACTCATTTTCAGAAGGTGGATAAAGATGCATTTTTTAGGAAATACGGACGTTTGATGGAAATCGCAAAGGTAGAAGTTTTAAGCCCAGCTGTGCGAGCCTTAGTTCATTTTTGGGATCCAGAATACCGATGTTTTTCCTTTGGAAGCGTAGACTTGTGCCCCACGATTGAGGAATATGGATTGTTGACCGAGTTTCCGAATGACCTGTATCGGATTTATTCTCCTTTGAGATCCGACAAGATCATCCCTGAGCTGTCAAAACTGCTCAGAATCTCCAACTTGGAAAAGTTTCTGGAAAAGAATGGCACCGGTTTGAAATGGAGGATGCTAGAGTTGGAAAAGGAGTCAGAAGTAGAAAAAGAGAGATTGATTGCCTTAGGTATATTTGGCCTTGTGTTGTTCCCAAGTCAGACTGGTTTAGTAAGCTTGGAGGCCGCCGCTGCTTATGTGGAGTATGAGAACACACAGATCAATCCAGTGGTTGCTATCTTAGCCGAAACATTTTTGACACTTAACCATTGTAGAAAAGCTGGAAAAGGAGCAATGAGATGCTGCACGCAACTGTTGTATATTTGGATGGTGAGCCATATCGAAACAAAGAAACCTGTCTTCAATAATTTTTGGTGGTTCACTCAAAAACCCCTAAAGATTGTGGAAGAAGAAGAATGGGGAGATCTAGACAACCAGGGTTGGGTTGATAAATTGGAAGGATTACCTAATAGCGATTTTAAATGGAGAGCACCATGGGTAACAACAACGAAGGTCCTAATGAGTTTGTGGACAAAGGCATTGGGTACCATTGGTGGGGATTACGGGTTATGTGAGTTATGCTCCGACTTTAGTGGTAAGACAATTCGGGGGCATACAGTTTGTTCCCAGAACTATGGGAATTGCTCAATTCTTTGGTCTGTTCAAAGATCCCATGGCAAAAGAAGTTTTGGAGATCATCAAACAAGATTGGAAGCATCTAGTGTTGGTGGAAATAGAAGGTTTGAGAGATCCAAGTGTGAGCGAAGGATATGTAAAATGGAGAGCCTCAGCTGCTTCAGCCATGCCTTGCGCTATAGAGGAGCCTATTAAGGGAAAAGAGGTTAATATTGAAGATGATTTAGCTGCTTCAGCCATGCCTCGTGTAGAAGTCAAATCTCCTCAAACCATAGAGGAACCCCTCAAAAGAAAGAGGGTTAACGGTGAATTGAGAAGGCAAGTGGACAAACTAAGAATAGAGTTGAGCAAGAGCAGAAAGGACAAGGCGACGTTGGAAGGAATGATGCTAGAAGAGGATAAAAGGAGAACATTTCTAGATGAGCAAATACAGTCTAGAGATGCGAAAATAACCAAGCTTGAGTTAAAGTTGGTTGAGGAGAAGATTGCTAGGGAAAGGAGTGAGAAGGAGCTTAAAGGGTTGAGTTTGGATTGGATGCAAAGTTGTTCTGAACTTGAAGCAATGGAGATGGACTTTAGCGATTGCCAAGAAAGTGCAAAATATTACCAAGAAAAATTTGTGCAAGTGCAATTCGAACTAATGGATAGGATTAGGAGGAATAAGGATTTGAATAAGAAATATATAGAGTTGGAAAGCAAAAGGGGAGGGTTCGAGGATGATAAAGCGGAGTTAGCAGCCAAGAGGAGTGAGATAAAAGTTGCAAGGATAAAGCTCGACAAAGAACGCGAAAAATCGAAATATTTGGACGAGAAGCTAGTAGCAACGGAAAAGCACAAGGATCGAATCGACGCCAACAACATTGCTTTGAACAGAACAAACATGTTGCTCATAGAAAAAATGACCAAAACCGATGAACAAATGGATGAAGCTGCTGCACATGCTCGAATTATTAGAATCAATGCACGGAATGTGGGAGGAGACATCATTCGCTATCGCCGAAGCCTAGCCGAAACTGATGCCTTTTTAGGGAAGATTGAGAACCGCGGCTTTGCTTTCTTACCTTTGGCTAAGGAGTTTATGGAGGAAAGAGATTAGCATGTTGTATTTTTTTAAATGTATTTTTATCCAAGCATTAATGAAAAGGGCGTTGACCCATCTTCTTATGCAAAATCTGTCTCTTGGTGAACATGATTCTAGCAAAACGACTCGAAAGGCAGAACTTCTATCAAAGCAATGTGACAAGAGAATGCTTATAATGGGATGGTTATTTTTTCGTTCACAATAAAACATGCATGCATCCATCACAATCATACATTTTCTCATACATCTATGCATGCATCTCCAGATCGTGAAACATAGGTCCCACATCCAGAGTCCACCAAACCCGGTCCAGATCAAGAATGGAAAACGAAGAAAGAGCTCAGTTAGAGTCACACTACCAGACCGAGTTGGAATCCGTGAAAAATGAAGTTTCCCGGTTGACCAATCTGCTTGAGCAACTTTTAAAAGCCAAGAATGGGGAGGGAACATCTACCCAACCACCTATAGGAGCACCGTCGGCCCCTGTCCCGGGGGTATCTCAGAATATGGGGGCAGATTCAGCAACGGGGCAGCACTTTACACCTGTTATTCCCATTCAGCCCCCTCAAGCTCATATCACTGTAGATTTAACAGCCGAGGGGCCTTCCGATAATAGGTCCACGGGTTTTGTGAATGATGACAAGATATCAGCATTAGAAGAAAGGTTAAGAGCAGTCGAGGGAAATGATTGGTTTGACCCCCTGCGAACGTCGGAAATATGCTTGGTACCTAACCTCACGGTACCAAAAGATTTTAGGATACCAGAGTTTATAAGGTATACTGGGTTGGAATGCCCAAACACTCACCTTCGATCTTATTGCAACAAGATGGCTGAAGTAATTCATGACGATAAGTTAATGATCTACTTTTTCCAAGACAGTCTGTCGGGATCTGCGCTAAGTTGGTACATGAGGCTGGATAATGTCAAGATTAAGAAATGGAAGGACTTAGTGGAGGCTTTCCTAAAGCAATACAAGTTCAATTTGGAAATTGCTCCAGATCGAACGAGCCTCATGTCGATGGAAAAGAGAAGCCAAGAGTCAGTGAGGGCTTATGCACAAAGATGGAGGGACGAGGCCACGCACGTGCAACCCCCTTTGATAGAAACGGAGATGGTGACTTTGTTCGCCAATACATTCAAGGCACCTTACTATGAGCATTTAATGGGTAGCTCATCTCAACATTTCTATGATGTTGTACGTGTGGCGGAAAGAATCGAGCAAGGAATTAAAGCAGGGCGCATAGCAGAGCCTTTAGAGAAGAAAGGTTTTATGGGAAGGAAAAGAGAAGGGGACGTTAACAATTTGGAAGGCGGGTATAAAGGCAAAAAAGTAAATTTCCACAGCCCACAAGCACCTACCTCTCAATCCCCACGCATAAACTTTAACCAATCTTTTTCACCTAACCGAACAAATAACCAACCAAACTACCAAAATCATTACCAAAGACCCCACTCAGGATACACCTCAGAACAATTGCCACCACTACCCATGCCTTTGAAGGACATGTATGCCAAACTTTTGAGCATTGGACAAATAGCTCCTATCCCTACACTACCACTACAACCACCATTCCCAATTTGGTACAAGCCCGATTTGACTTGCGAGTACCATGGGGGTAATCCCGGGCATGGGATTGAAACCTGCTATGCATTCAAGAAGAGGTTATCGGAACTTATTAAGTTAGGATGGGTATCTTTTGAAGACAAGCCCAATGTCAATTCAAACCCATTGCCTAAACATGTTCCAAGCAGTGGCGGAATAGGCATGATCGAAGTAGGAAATCAATGCAAGGTGTTGAAGGTGCCGATGAAAAGGTTGTACGACATGTTAGTACGATCAGGATTTCTAGCGGTGAAGGTGGTAAGCCAATTGGAGAAAGGTGACTACTGTGAGTTCCATGAAAGAGAGGGACATCACATTGAGGATTGCACCGAGTTTTGTGAAAAGATTGCTAAAATGTTGAGGATGGGACAATTGAGGATCGAACCAATGGAGAGCAGGTGTGAAGTAAGTATGATGGAAGGTCAAGATCAGATGGCAAGAGTTTGCAGGGTTCAACAGACTGCTAATGGGCCCCCAAGGCTGATCTTGGTTAAACCGTCCTGCACAAAAGAGAATCACAATGCCATGCCGTACAATTATGGGTATGCCTCCAACGTTTGAGCTCCTTTTCCTTTGTTCCAGACGGAGATAAGTGGTTTGACCAGAAGTGGTCGTTGCTTTACGCCTGAAGAGTGGAGGAAGGAAAAGGGTAAAGAAGTGGTAGATCCGGACAAAGCACCAGAAGTTAATAAGCCAGTAACGGAAGAGGAATCAAATGAATTTTTGAAGTTGATCAAGCATAGCGAATATTGCATAGTGGATCAACTAAAAAAGACTCCAGCTCGGATCTCCCTTATGTCCTTGATACTCAGCTCTGAGCCGCATCGAAATGCCTTGCAAAAGGTATTAAATGAGGCATATGTACCTCAGGACATTGAGCATAAAACTATGGAGCATTTAGTGGGGAGGATCCATGCAACTGATTACCTCTACTTCACGGCTGATGAGCTTGATGCTGAAGGTACCGGACACAACAAGCCTTTATACATCACGGTTAGGTGCAAAGACTGCCTCGTAGGGAAGGTGCTCGTCGATAATGGCTCGGCCCTGAACGTATTGCCAAAGCACATTTTAGAGGAAATGCCGATTGATGAATCTCATATGAAGCCAAGTACTATGATGGCTAGAGCATATGATGGCTCACCTAGGCCAATACTTGGGACTTTAGAAGTGGAGCTATATGTGGGACCGCAGATGTTCCTAGTGACACTTCAGGTTATGGATATTCACCCTTCCTATAGTATGTTGTTGGGAAGACCTTGGATCCACGCAGCGGGGGCAGTAGCTTCATCATTACACCAATGTTTGAAGTACATCATGAATGGGATGTTAGTAACCGTCAGGGCTGAGGAGGCAATAGCCATGACAAAGAATGTGGTTGTGCCTTTCATCGAAGCGGAGGATTGCAAGGATAGCAATATCCATGCTTTTGAGATCGTGAACACTGACTGGGTACCAGAAAACACCGTGTTAAGAAGACCAAGGATCTCAGAAGCAGCCAGGATGGCAAGTCTATGTTTCTTGAACCGTGGGGTCCCACGTCGATATAACCTCGCTTGCGGAATACCAGAAGGGGTTAATCCGACAAGGAAGAGAAAGGCTGATCAAAGATTTGGGCTAGGATATCAACCTAACCAAGAGGATTATCGTTGGGCTGCTGATCGGAGAAGGACAAGAAGGATGGCTAGAATTAAAGGAAGAGATCTTGAAGAAGAACAGCTGGAAATCCCTCCCCTTAGCGTATCATTCCCAAGAGCTGCATACATAGTGCAACATGATAAGGGAGCTGAAAGCCTGGGTCTAGAGTTGGCAAATATGAGCATAAACACCTTGGAGGGAAAGGAGAAGGAAAAAGGTGATACGAAAGAAATAGCGGGAAAAGAAGATGAAGTGCTGCCACAACTGACGATCCATACACTAGAAGAAGTCTCCGCCAAGACCTTTGTGCGCAAGTTGGCTCAAGGCGAAAAGTTCCAGAATTGGGTGACCCAAGAAGCTCCAATGGTTTTCAAAATGAATCCTGAAAGCGGATCTCCTACAACATCACATACATCTAGCATCAAGAATAAATGGCCAAACTTGAACGAGCATGTAATATCTATGGAAGAAGAAGAGTGGGATGAAAGCAATATCAGTGAATTCACCAGGCTAGTAGAACAACAGGAACAGACTTGGAAGCCTGCCACCGAGGAACTCGAAACTATCAATGTGGGCAATGGTCAGCTCAGGAAAGAGTTGAAAATAGGTACCTTAATTACTTCTGAACAAAAGATAAAACTGATCACCCTATTACAAGAATATTCGGATGTCTTTGCTTGGTCATATGAAGATATGCCCGGTTTGGATACAAGTATTGTAGAACACAAGATACCGTTGGAAGAAGGGTATAAGCCAGTCAAGCAGAAACTGAGGAGGGCCCACCCGGACGTCTGGATCAAGGTCAAGGCAGAACTCGAAAAGCAATGGGATGCTGGCTTTCTAGAAGTAGTTAGATATCCGCAATGGGTATCTAACATTGTTGTGGTACCTAAGAAGGAAGGGAAGATTAGAGTTTGTGTAGATTTTCAGAATTTGAATAGAGCTAGTCCTAAGGATGATTTTCCTCTACCACACATAGATGTTTTAGTGGATAACGCTGCCCGAAGTTCCACTTATTCCTTTATGGACGGTTTTTTTCAGGATACAATCAAATAAAAATGGCTCCCGAGGATAAGGCGAAAAACAACTTTTGTCACACCCTGGGGACCTACTGCTACAAGGTCATGCCATTTGGGTTAAAGAATGCGGGTGCAACATATCAAAGAGCAATGGTGACTCTATTCCACGACATGATGCACAAAAGAAATTGAGGTGTATGTAGATGATATGATTGCCAAGTCTAAAAAGGAACAAGATCATGTGGAAGTTTTAAGGAAGTTATTTGAGAGGTTGAGGAAGTATGAACTAAGGCTTAATCCTGCAAAATGTTCATTCGGAGTTAAGTCGGGCAAGCTGTTGGGATTTGTGGTAAGCGATAGAGGTATAGAGGTGGATCCAGACAAAGTAAGGGCCCATTCAAGCTATGTCATCCCCTAAGACGGAGAAAGAAGTAAGAGGATTCTTGGAAGGTTGAATTACATTGCTCGATTTATAGCTCAGCTAACAACAACATGCGAGCCTATATTCCGACTACTAAGAAAAAAGAACCCTGGAACCTGGAATGAGGAGTGTGAGGAGGCGTTCAATAAAATCAAGCATTATTTACAAAAATCCACCTCTACTGGTGCCTCCTGTATCAGGGAAACCTCTGGTATTATATATCTAACCATAACTGAAGTAGCCATGGGATGTGTATTGGGTCAGCATGATGAAACCGGAAGGAAGGAAAGAGCTATTTAATTACTTGAGTAAGAAATTCACTGAATGTGAGTCCAGATACACGGAGATAGAAAAGTTGTGTTGTGCATTGGTGTGGGCGGCAAAGAGGTTGCGACATTACATGTTATACTATACCACTTGGTTGATTTCAAAATTGGATCCCCTGAGGTATAATTTGTAATAAGCCTTTTTCTCTCAAGTCGAATTGCAAGGTGGCAGGTTTTGTTAGCAGAAATATGACATAGTGTACATGACAAGGAAAGCCGTAAAAGGGAGTGCCATTGCAGACCATTTGGCCGATAATGCTGTTGAAGATTACGAGCCTTTGGATTTTGATTTCCCTGATGAAGATATATCGTCAATAGAAAAGGAAGAAGAGAAGACAGAGTGGTGGACCATGTTTTTTTTGACGGGGCGGTAAATGTATACTGGTAACGGGGCAGGGGCGGTAATAATCTCTCCTGAATAAGAAAACAATACCCAGTTTCGGTCAAACTACATTTTGAGTGCACCAACAAATACAGCTGAGTACGAAGCTTTGTATACTCGGTTTAGAAGCGGCATTGGAGTTAAAGATAAAAGAAGATAGATGTATATGGGGATTCAATGTTGATCATCTGCCAGGTCAAAGGGGAATGGCAAACCAAAGAGGAAAAGTTGAGGCCGTACCAGGAATACCTATCTATGCTAGTAAAGGAATTTGAAGAAATTAGATTCACCCATCTAGGAAGGGAGGGGAAACCATTTTGCGGATGCTTTGGCCACACTAGCTGCTATGACTACCATTGACCTCAAGTGCAAGGTACAACCAGTACACATTAATATTAGAAATGATCCAGCGCACTGTTGTTTAGTCGAAGGAGAGGTGGAAACGGACAACCTTGGTATTACGATATCAAGAATCTTGTGCGGAATCAGGAATATCCGGTGGGAGCTTCTAAACGGATAAGAAAACCTTGAGAAGGTTGGCTATAGACTTCTATTTAGATGGAGAGATTTTATATAAAAGATCATTTGATGGTACCGATGTTAAGGTGTTTGGATGAGGCAGATGCCTAGAAAGGCATTAAGAGAGGTCCATGAGGGGATTTGCTCAACCCATGCTAGCGGGCACATGATGGCAAGGAAAATCCAAAGGGCTGGTTATTTTTGGATGACACTAGAAAAAGATTGTATCGACTATGTCAGAAAATGTCACAAATGTCAAATTTACAGTGATAAGGTCAATATGCCACCAGCTCCTCTGTTTAAACTTAACATCTCCATGGCCTTTCGCGATGTGGGGAATTGATGTGATTGGACCTGTAAACCCAAAAAGCGAGCAATGGTCATAGATTTATCCTCGTGGCTATTGACTACTTCACAAAATGGGTAGAAGCCGGGTCATTTGCTCATGTGACACAAAAAGTGGTGAAGAAATTTATTGAGAGAGATTTGATATGTTGGTATGGTCCCCCAGAACAGATTATAACGGATAATGCCCAGAATTTCAACGGCAAGATGATAATAGAGCTCTGCACTAAATGGAAAATCAAGCATTCCAATTCTTCGCCATATAGACCAAAGATGAATGGGGGCGGTAGAAGCTGCTAAACAAGAATGTCAAAAAGATTGTTCAGAAATGGTAGTCACCTATAAGGATTGGCATGAGATGTTACCATTTGCCCTTCATGCATATCGCACCGCAGTTCGAACCTAACAGGGACTACCCCATATTCTTTGGGTGTACGGTATGGAAGCAGTGATGCCTTTGGAGTGGAAATCCCATCGTTAAGAGTGTTAATAGATTCTGAGATAGAAGAGGCCGGGTGGGCCAGAGTGAGATACGAGCAATTGAACTTGATCAGTGAGAAGAGGATGGCCGCAATATGTCATCACCAACTTTATCAGAAACGAATGGCTTAAGGCGTATGATAAGAAGGTTAGACGCGTTTGTTTCAAGAAGGGGATCTAGTATTGAAGAAAAATATTGTCCATTACCAGGAGATGATCGAAGCAAAATGGGCACCAAAATTATGAGGGTCCTTATGTAGTAACAAAGGCATTCTCAGGAGGAGCGTTGAAGTTAGCTAGAATGGATGGAGAAGATCTAGCTCGGCCTGTGAATTCTGACTCTGTAAAAAGATATTACGCTTGATGTAGTTCCTTAAATTAATAAAGCAAAGTTTGGCCATTGATTTCTTTCCTTTTGTGCATTGATCTCACAACAATCTTTTTTGCATTAATCCCAACAGTGCATCTCCTCACTCATTTAAAAAGTTTAGCATCGACTGAACGAATTTCTTCTCTATATAAAAGCTCAAACTAGGATCACACCTCTACACTGGGGGCAATACAAGATGTTTTATACGGAAGCCTATAGATTTGAAAACCAAGCTAAAGCATTTGACAAAAGCAATGACATAAAAAGCAAGAACAAGTCTTACATTTTGAGAAAAGGGCTACTTGAGGAAAGTCAAAATACTTTTTCTCCAAGAATATGATAAGAAAAAGGCAACACGAGAGATGAATCCGGCATAACGACTTCAAAAGCACGCTCATGTTACGAGGAAGTCTCATGAACTAGAAAAGAGGATGGGGGCCTATGTTTCAAAACCAGGTACGAATGCATGCATTGCATCTAATCATAAAGTCATTGCACGTATGTTTTTTATCGTTACAGGAGGAGATCTTAGTGCATTCCAACGAAAGAATCATTGAGTTGAGTCTAGAACAGAAAGAAGAGAAGATAATATTTTTCAGACCCTGCAGCAGGAAGAACGACATCGATAGCAATTGGTAAAAGGGAATCGTCAGATGAGATTCCAAGTTGTTTGGTTAAAAGAGATCGCAAGAAGGGATCTCGTTTTTTCGATGAAGATCGCCAAGAAGGGAACTTCATATTTCAGCTTTGAATAAAAGGGAATCGCCAGATGGGATTCCATGTTGTTTGAGATCGCCAGAAGGGATCTCGTGTTTCACTATTTGGAGGTCGCCAGATGGGATCTCGTATTTCATGTTGGTTAAAAGGAATCGCCAGATGGGATTCCAGGTTGCTTGAGATCGCCAGAAGAGATCTCGTGTTTCACTATTATGGAGGTCGCCAGATGGGACCTCACACTTTGTTGGTTAAAAGGAATAGCCAGATGGGATTCCAGGTTGTTTGAGATCGCCAGAAGGGATCTCGTGTTTCACTATCGTGGAGGTCGCCAGATGGACCTCACACTTCACATTGGTTAAAAGGAGTCACCAGATGGGATTCCAGGTTGTTTGAGATCGCCAGAAGGGATCTCGCGTTTCACTATTGTGGAGGTCGCCAGATGGGACCTCACACTTCACATTGGTTAAAAGGAATCGCCAGATGGGATTCCAGGTTGTTTGAGATCGCCAGAAGGGATCTCGTGTTT